>NW_027272806.1:0-208938 GCF_040938485.1 Diadema antillarum
ACTCCGTATTTCTGTGAGAAAAATGGAAAATGTAATCACATTCTCTTCATCTTCGTCATTAGCAATGGACAGAGCTCCACGATATTCAAGCAGGAAATCTCCCTTAAGAAATGGTCTTGTGGTCACAAGTCCATGTCCTAGAAATGGAGAAGGAAAACTACATTTAAAACACATTTATATTTTCATAAAACTTATGGCAAACAAAGTTTTCAACAATACTGTTTCAAGCAATCATGGCCATACACAGAAATGAGGTGGGGGGTGGGTGTTGCCCCAGAAATTTTGAAAACTGACATTTGTTTCTACTGAAAATTTTCAGACAATCCATCAAAAGTGTGCACCAAATTTCACTGTTAAAAATGCAAAAGCACCCTTGTGACCAGCTCAGTCACTTCGCTCCCTCGTTTTCAGGTTTTCAAAGTTTGTATGTGTTTTGCTCCCCCCCCCCCAAAAAAAAAAAAAAAAAATCTGTGTATGGCCTTGCATGTATTAAATCGTTATGTGGTCATTATCATTTGCCTCGCTTGTACAGCCCGCTGCCCTTGGCAAGGAGAAATTTCTGCCTCCCTGGACAGTCCTTAGTGATTCATCCTTTACAAATTTATTTATACCATTCCGGTTTCTAACAAGTAGCATATAAAGTGTTTCACATAATATGGTACTGGTTGCCAGGGAAACAGTAAAATTTGAAACCTCTCTTGAGACCATTCATACTGTGATAACATAAGAACTTTACCATATCTAAAGACTTAGCCAACTCCAGTGGATAATGTTGTCATTGACTCCACTGAGATTTCTAAATAAATACAGGGACTTACATGTATGATGCTTTCTTGCAAGATAAGCCTTTTGATACACGTAAATATATACTATCTTATCTGTCAATTTCTAGCTCTTTTTGTAACCTTTTTATTAGGGGAAGACAAGAGGCCTTATACAATACCATCCTAAAGTAAAAGTGCTTTTTTAGTACAGTAATCTTTTTTGTTGTTGTTAATTCATCCCAGAGGAGTTAGGAATGCAAAGTCCCACAAACCCAATGTACATCCCCCCCCCCCCCCCCCCCCGAACAATGTCGGTGAATGAGTGCAATTGCACTTTGTTTAGATAGCAAAAAGTATGTCACCTGGACAGTCTAATACATGCACCTCAGGCATAAACGTGCAGATTGCTTGACATTCAACATCCCCCCCCCCCCACAAAGGATGATCCCCTGTGGGTCTACACAGAGAAAGATTACCCTCCTTAAGTAGCCCTTGACACAAGTAGCACATAAAGTGTTTCATATATGGTACAGGTTGGCAGGGAAACAGTAAAATTTGAAACCTCTTCATTGACCAGTTCAATACTACCACTCCTTAAACTACAAAGAGATAATCTACGTGTACCTATGTCGTCGTTGAGAAAAACCTTCCTGAAACCTTCTTGATCTTTTCCCAGCTTACACCAATGCTCCGCCATAAGACTGGGTGAGATGCGGACACGCCGCTTTTTTCGTCCTGGAATACTCTGTCAATAGGGGATTATGAAATGCTGTACATGAACATCCAGCTGCATACTTATATGTAAAGTAATATATCATTTCATTTCTTTTCTTTTCTTTTCTTTTCACTTTTTCTCTAGAATCTAAAACATAAACATATCTTTGATAAATATCTAGGCGTGCCTATTCATATCTAATCCAGGGGAAAAAAACCCTCTTTTTTCTGTACGAGGGGCTATTTTTTCCTACCTCTGTTCATTCCAAATTAAATTCTCTATTGAATCTAATAGCAATTTATGGGGGCTCTTTTGCAACTTACAAGGGCTATTTTTCACATTTTGGGGCAAATCGCCTTTACCCTCCTGTATTTTTCCCCTGATCTAGCCTATGGTCTTTATATCATAAGTGTAAAAACAGACTGTACTGTAGGCCTAGTCTAACTCCAGTCTACAGAGCTGTGCCACAAGCACTGTAGCACACTAACACTCATGCCAGGTTATCATCAGATAACCTAGCACTCAGGTCTAGCATAGTGCAAATTGCTCACAATAGAAAAGTAGCGTTCTCTAGATCTAGACGTTCTCTATGAATTCCAATATAGAGGAACAAGAGCAGTGATCAGAAAAATATTGTTAAAAATTCACTTGATCATGGTAATTTAGATCCAATTGAAGGTATGGACTGAAAATAGGATATAGGATATTTTATCATTACAGGTGTACATGCCAAAAAATTATATATATGTTCCAAGAATTTGCTGATTATCTTGGTGATTTCTATCTCCAAATATAGAGGGCCGCATGTCACTTAAATTTGCACAGCTCAGCATACCAATGCCAATGACTCCCTGAGTTACCCGTAAATTACGTGATTATCATCACCCCTTTTCCATTGACTAATACCCACAATTTTAAATTAATTATTTTCGAAGCAGTGGATCGAGTCTCCTTTGTGAACTGCTGGTAACGTCGTTCGTCGTCCATTACATTTTAGACTAGCAGCAGGCGTTCACAGCTTCAGCCTCAGCCTCAGGCTTCATTCATGTTGTACACAGGTGCGTGAGTGCAAAGGAACAAGTGGACACCAACATTATCGTGGTTTCTGTCACCATGACTATGATCTTAAACTTGACATTAAAACATAAAAGAATGAATAGATCTGCGGACGGTACCGCTAGTTTTCTTACCATTGACATCGTTGACATAAGCTTGTAGCGGTCCTCGAAGGCGAGCTCAATAACCTCTTTTCACACATTACGATCCGGATCCATACGGTGCATGCTGCTCATACTTCACCTACAGTATACCGTACTACCGCGCGCTACACGCTAGCGCTATCGCTGATCGCTAGCGAAGCGCGCGCTAGCGCCCTAGCGCTAGCTAGCTGCAGCACTGCTTAATCGCGTGCGCGATCGCCAGGATCTGTGTGTTCACAGGGGGCGCTCTTAACTTTTTCTTTCACACACGTTGCTGCATCGACGGGAGTGTTATGTGTGTCAACTTCATACTTTTCGAACGTCCGAGGACAAGCCGAATATCGGGTCAGATGCGTCCTCGGACGTAGAATATCATTTTGCACGTCTATTCCTTCCGAGGACAGCATGTTACGTCCTCGGACGTAGATTTTGTCCTCGGACAAAAGGTGTGTTTTCATACCATTGGTCTCGGACGATCAGTGATGTATACGCACACACACACACACACACACACACACACACACACACACACACACACAAAACGAGATCACTAACCTCGGTCCTTTCTAGTTAGGAAAATTAAACGAAACATAATTATCAATATATTTGACATCAAATATTTTTCGGGACTTCAGTGCTCTTCATCCCATTACCGCAAATAGCAAAATACACGGTTATACTGAACGCTGAGAAAAAATCATAACGAGGTGTGTATTTGTTTTTATCAAAACTGGAATCAGAGAATGCAAGCAACCTGTTCCTATTTTCCCCTCTTTTACCTACGTCACCTCTTGTCTGTTGCACAGGGTTTGGATGATCCCCATATTCTACTCTTCTTGTTGATAATTCGCACCGATTTTTTTTTTTTTGCAACGCTGTAGGATAGTAGTAAACAATACACTTTTTGTCTCTGCACTGTTATGAAGCAAAAACACATTTGGTGCAAACTCTTTTTGTTCTAGTTATACAGAATACAGTAAAATATAAAATGCATTTGATATTAGATTTAAAAAATCAAAAAACGTGAATGAAAACACATCATTTAGGCCTGTTTGGGATGGGTGGATAGGGGAAGGGGGATTTGAAGATGACTCAAATTGATTTGGATGCACGTCAGGAGTTCGACAACCACGAGTCGTAAAGTCCACGAGTCATACAGTCCACAAGTCATACAGCCCACGCGTCATATAGCCCATGAGTCACACAGCTCATGAGTCATAAAGCCAATGAGCTCGGACATTAGGCAAATTGAAGGGGCCACGAGTCCGGCACTAGGCAAACAATACCCATGAGTTTGACACCAAGTAAAAAAAGGCCCACGAGACCGACACATCAACCCCCATTAATGTAATGTCTGTCTCGCGTTTTCTCTCTCTCTCTCTCTCTCTCTCTCTCCCTCTCTCTCTCTCTTGGGCCATATTTGCCTCGTGGGCCGTATGACCCGTGTTGTCGGTATCGAGCAATGACCTTTATGATTTTACACACCCTATACTAGGTTGTGAACATGTTTTTGATTGTATAGATATAATTCACTGCTTTTGTCCTGAACAATTGTGCCTAAGTTACACCTAAAGCATGATTTCCAGAGAGTTAAATTTCAAAATTTACCCAAATTAAGGGGGGGGGGGGGAGAGACCCCAGTCAACAACATCCCACCATATTCCTCAATCCCCAAGTAAAATTGAGCTCATATAACCTCTCTAGTGAAACTTTCGTATATAACGAACCTCCGGTTCAACTAAGCCTACGACAAAGTGACTACGGGATCGTAAATGTCAGGCGAACTGCTATTGTTCCATCAACCTACTCCCTCCTTTTCTTTCTTGTGATAGGCTGGCTACTTTCAGCGTTATTGTGTCCACTAAATATATATTCGATGATCAAGGAGGTTAGCTCAGCTCCAGAGTGGACGAAGACCTAGCTGCAGTAAACTACACGCTTGTGCATGTAGACAACCGTTATCTGCATTTAAATTATCTGGATAGAAGGACATGAGGCTTCTCATTTCGCTGACCCTCTTGTACCTAGCCGCAGCAAATACGTAGTATCTCTTGTACAGTACTTGTTAGCATGTTGTCTAGCGTATAACGTTTGCTGTACATTAAACAAAGAAGTCACTGTCATGCGGTATGTGGTCAAAGCGTCAATGCTTTACGATTTTAAACTGAATCAGATCTTTGCAAACTATGTTAAATGGTATTCAAATGTATGTGCAGTACTATTCCTCACGGACGTTCGCTGCTCTGGACATGGTAAACTTCCGCGGTGAATAAAAACTTGTTCCTCTGGGAAATTCCTAGTATAATTGGGTTCATATTAAAGCTTGAGTCATACTCTTTCAGGTAAGATACATGATTTGGATAGTTTCCTACTTTTTAAATTTTGCCTTGTTTTGGCTCAATTGTACATCGTTCAAAACTCTGACCCATTTGTATTGTACTAAGGCGAACCTTTAATTTGTTGCACACTTTCACTGATTTTTGTTCATTGTTTTTCTTCACAAACACACAACCACGCAAACACGATTAAAAATCCTGATCATTCTGTGGGTGGGGGCAACTGATGGGTAACACCCTGACAACTCTTCTTTTTCCATCTCTCATATCTTCCTTATGCCATTATCAGGACACCCTATACAATTTATTGATCTATAGGTGGCGCTGTTCATCCTGTCGGTCTCGTGGGCCTTCTTTGCTTAGTGTCGGTCTCGTGAACCTCTTTTGCGTAATGTCGGTCTCGTGAGCCTTGTATGCATAGCGTCGGTCTCGTGGGCCTTTTAAGTGTAGTGTCGGTCTCGTGGGCTTTGTTTGCTTATTGTCGGTCTCATGAACCTTTTGTGCGTAGTGTCGGTCTCGTGAGCCGTATAATTCCTGGGCTTATTATACTTGATGTCGAACTCGTGGGCTTTATTTACTCAGTGTCGAACTCGTGGGCTGTATATCTGGTGGGCTGTATGACTTGTGAGCTGTATGACTTATGGGCTGTATGACTCGTGGGTGTCGGTCTCGTGACGTGCACCCAGATTTACGCCCATGATGGTAGATGTACACGGATATACTGAACGCTGGAGAGGGATTATACTATAGTTTGTGCCTATAAAAACAAACAAACAAAAGCCTAATTTGAAACAGAGCCTACAGGCGACTTGTTCCTATTTCCCCCTTTTAAAGGCATTTTTTACCATTTGTGACCGTGCACCACAAAAAGAACAAAAAAGTCGCACACAGTGATTTTGAGTGAGGACTAAAATAAGTGAAACGGCTCAACCTATAATCAATCTTGAGTTTTTCATATTTTCTGAAAGAGCAAGTCTTTTTCTATATTATGTTAAAGTTTGGGATCATAGAGCAAACAGAAACATGTGTTTTCAGCAGTTTTTCTCGAAAACTTTTTGATGGAATAGTGTGGTTAGTTGTTTCTCATAGAACCTTCTTCCCATTTCTCAAAAACCCTGTCCATACACTTCACGTTCAATTCCAATAACTTTAAAGAGAATGACGTTACTGTGTTGAAAGTTGGTATTAATCACGTATAGAATGTGCTTATGAAGCATGTTTAATTTCAGCTTAATCTGATAATCCCTTTATTGTTGTTGCTTCAATGGTCAACATCCTGTTTTTTTGTTGCAACTGACTAACAAATTGCCCTACATCGACGTAAATAAGCACTGAATTGATCAGTGTGTTAGTAGTAGCCATGATAAAAAATCATAGGCGTACATACTCGAGCAGGATTCGAACCTACGACCTCCTGATCACCGGACAGGCGTCATCTCCACTAGACCACCGAGCTTTCGCCCGACAGCAAGTGTTGGTTCTACGTCGATGTAGGGCAATTTGTCAGTCAGTTGCAATGAAAACATCTCGACGGTAGAACATCATGAATTTGAATAACAAAGCAGTACCCGCTGCATGTTATAAGGATTAGAACCATTAGGAGAGTCCATTTGGATTGAGTTATATATCATTAGCTTAGAGTTTGCTCTTTCAGAATCTACTCTTAACTAAAGATCCATGTCTGGCGACTATTTGGTTGTTTTGTGATGCAGGGTCACATTTGCAGATGAAACAAAAAAACCCAGCGTTAGTGCTTAAAACATCCACTGTAAAAATTTGAATCGGTAGAATCGATGTATTGGTAAATATACAAAATGTAAACAATAGTTATAATAAACATGTTTCAAGACTAAACCGTCTACAGTTACAGTTTAGTGAGAGAAATACAGATATCTTCTCATATTTTAGGCTTTATTACGAAAAATTAATATGATAGAATGTTTTGTGGTACAACAGACCTACACATATGCATTAAATGTAATATTTAGATTTTTTTTTATCATTGTCTCCACAGGTAGACAAGAACTTCAGTTTCAACTTCCAGTTGCAAACGCTTAATGCAAAGGTTTAGATGATTTTACATTTGCTGATAATTCACACCGGGTAACAGTAAACAATAGTTTAACCTCTCCACAATCTGCATATTATTCAGGCAGGTTTAGAATGAGTGGATGAGGTGGGGTGGGGATGGGGATATGTGAACAATTCACATGACTTCGCACACCTTCATGAGATTGGAAACAGATTTTTGAATGCATAGATAGACTGTTTTTGTCCTCAAAATCGTTTCTAAGGTACAGATAAAACCTGATTTTCAGACGATTAAATACAAAGTTGATTCGATCCCTCAGTAAGATCGAGATCGTTTAATATCTGCTTCTACTCTTTTACTGTATAATGAAACTCTCATAGAGTGAAACTCTGATGTTTGTAGTTCAAGTTCGACAAACTCACTGTTGGAACGTACGTAAAGTGAACTGCTATTTTTCTATTCACTTACTTCCTGCTTTCTCTTTGGAGAGCTGTTACTTTCAGCGTTATTCAAGCTTTCCACTTGATATTTCCTACTTGTTCGATGATAAAAAGGGGGTTGCATGCATGGCCCAAATCTCGGAGTGAATGAACGCCTAGCTGCAGCAAACTACACACTTGTGTAGACAACAACCGGTGACGGTTGTCTTCATTTAAAACATCTAGGTGGAAATAATGGACGTGATGTTTGTAATGACGCTGGCCCTTTTGCACCAAGTCACAGCAAATGGTAAGGTTACCTATAGTATACCTCTTCACGTGCTGCCGGGGCTAATAGCGTAACATGCTTACTTTAAATTTAACAGAGAGGTATCTGTACTATAGTTAAAGCGCCATTACTGCGATCACTCAAAATGGGAATGGACCAGCAAATGAAATGATGCACAGTGCTTGTAACGAGATTTGGTTACCACCTACAACGCTGGTGAAATAATTATGCCTGTACATGATGTATTCAAATTTTATGCATATTATGTTTGAGAATGGTAAAGTGATGATAACAGTTCTTACAGATATCTTGTAAAGCAGTACTTATAGTTTAGAAAAAGAAGGTTTCACAGTCTGAATATGCTGTCAAAGTTTTTGATGATATGCAAATATGAAGCTTTAAAAGATTGGGTTAAAAATCAATGCAAAATTTATTACAAGACATAAAATTGGCGAGTGAGTGACCGGATTATTACATTTATGTACTTACAATAAAGAGAGTGATGTTAAAGTAAATAATCAAGAAAAGTTTGTGTCATTGCTTAATTTGTTTATATATCTCTTGAAAGTAAAAGCATAATTCTAGAAACTTTTCCATGCTGAAGATTCTTCTTTACTCATTGGAACATAACCCTTATCTCGATCAGCAAAAAAAAAAATATATATATATATTTTTTTTCTTAAACTGACCCATAACTATGTACAATAATGTTTTTAATGCATGCCTCTTTTCTTTTAGCAGAAATTTATATGCAACAAAGCTTTTCTTTCCACGAAGCTTTACTTTAATATACTCCCGTCATTATCTTTTCCATTGATACACCGTTATTTCATATTCATGTCTTTCAAACATCTGCGCATAATATCCGTTGTTAGAATTCAGTCTGAGTCGGACTGACTAACACAAAAATGAAATGTGGTTCCTTATTCCAAGAGTTCGTTATAGTACGCACGCCACTAAGTATCTTTTGATTAATTTTTTGATTAACGAATCTTTGGAATAACAAGCCTTTGGATTAGCGAGCCCTCGGACTAACGGACATTGGGAATAACGATCGATGTGTAATCGTTATGATAATGCCTCGTATCGACAATTCAAGCTTTCCATCTCAAGTCATGAATATATGTATAAAAAGAAAATGAATGGATTTGAGAATGCAATAAACTCCTACTGCTTGTAATACACCAATAGTTCTATACAACTAAGAATAATTCTTGTCGTGGATTAAGTTTTGCAGGAATGTTGTCAAAAACATATCTTCATTTCTCTTTCTCCTCTGGATAGGAGAATGGGCCTGCGATTTTCAGTCTTCTGACTGTGACATGAGGGACGACTGGAGAAGTGGATGTTGGAGTCGTGGTCTATGGCCTTCAACTTATGGTACGTTTTAGACCTGTACAAAGCGAATTCAGATAAACTAAACGTCACGCAGAGTTAATGATAAAATCATATGAATAGAAATGGCATTGATATCGTCAATGATAACGGCAATTGTATTGCCCTGCTGCTAAGCATTTAAATAGGATCACACGAGAAAAATCATGACACAAATTGTAATGGCCTGATTTATACAAAGATCACATTACTGTACAGTGTCGTATACTATTATTAGCAGTCATTTTGATTTTGTGTGTGTGGGTGTGTTTTGTGTTGTTGTTGTTGTTTTTTTCATCTCATTTCACACATGCATGTTCACATGCATGTTTTTTTTTTTTTTCATTTCCAATCAAACACAAATAATACACTTTGACATGATTACATATTGGTTATAACACATTATAATACATATTGGTTCTTAAAAGAACTTCATGGAAATGAAAATTGAGGGATGCTAAAAAGCGAGCTTGTAGATTGCAGTCCCCTAACTTACGTTACATTACTACAATACATTAATTATATATGACTTTTAACAAGATACAACGATACATGTACCGTACAAGCTAATCATTGAAAGTATACAGTTTTCATTCAATCAAATCGGATGGTTACATGAAGTGTACGCTTTCACATGTATATACACATACACATACACATACACACACACCTACACATACACACACATAGACATAGACATAGACATAGACATACACACACATACACAAAAGCACACACACATACAAACATACACATACGCACACACACGCACGTACACGCACATGTATGCATCCAAACACATTGTGCACACACAGAAGAGAGTATCGTACGGATGGGGAGGAGAGAGAGAGAGGGAGGGAGGGGGGGGGGGGGGAGAGAGCGAAGGGCATGCAGGTCGCATTCTCGATGCAGGGTGAAGAAAAAGAACAAGTCCAAACAGTCAAACTAATCATGGGGTACATATGAGCTAATCAAATATTTCTTTAATTACTGGAGAATGATTTCAAACTAATGGAATCTTTTATATTTTTCTCAAGGGAATTCCAAAATTTGGGGCCACTGTAAATAAACGTGGATTTTGTAAATAAAGTTCGGGTAAGGGGCAAATGATACTCATCTGTTTGACGAGTGGGTATTTATGAATATTTTTATTCTTATTAAACATATTTTCAAAAACTAAAGGAAGTGAATTATTATACAAACTGTACATAAATTGACCAAGGTAATAATAATACAAATCCCTTACTTTCAAAACCTTATCCTCCGCAAATAATCCGTCAGTATGGGAATATTTGGAGGTATTACATATTACTCGAAGTGCTCTTTTTTGTAACAAAAATAATCTATCCAAATAAGTTGAATATGTATTTCCCCATACTATAATTCCATACGTTACATAAGGTAAAATTAACATTGAATATAACATTATCAACTTTTTTAAACAGGAAAACAAAAACTTTTACTTTATTAATTACACCTATGTTACTGGAAATTGTGCGGCATATACAATATATATGTTTGTTTTCCAAAAAAAGCTTACTGTCTACAGTTTACACCAAGAAATCTGACGGAATAAAAACCTGTTTTTATCACTTCATTTTCAAAAAATTATATCATGTGGCAATTTATCAAAGGTATTACTAAACAACATCACATTTGTTTTTTCTGCAAATTAAGCGATAATTTATTTGCTCTTAGCCATTGCATTATCTTGTTCAATTCTATATTCATGATATCAACTAGTGTATGAGGATTTGAATGAGAAAAAGAAAAAGATTAGAATTATCTGCAAATGATATAAAAGAAAGGAAACATTTGAAGATTTTGGAAAAATCATTGATGTAGATAATAAAAAAGTAACGGCCCTATATAGTATACTTCTTTGTGGAAACTCCACAATCAACTGAGCGCAAAGAAGATTTTTTTCATTGTTTTATACAAACAAAATTGATTTCTATCTTTCAAATAGCTTTCTGAACCACTCCAAGGCCTTCCCCACGTATACCATAATGATTAAGTTTATAAAGAAGAAATGTCGTGGTTAATCGTGTCGAAGGCCTTGGAGAGGTCCAGGAAGATTCCTGCAGTATGTTGAAAACTCATCAATTGCTCGAGATACTTTTTTCAGTGAAAGATAATATTGCATGTGCTGTGCTATGTTTTTCTTGCGAAAATCCAAATTGATATTTTTGACAAAAATGTCATTTTCTATTTAAGAAAATCTATAACTCGAGAATATATTATATTTTTTTTTAATATTTTAGATATATTAGGCAAAAGTGAAAATAGGTCTGTAATTATCCAATTCGTCCCTATTACCCTTTTTGAAAAATTGGAACTATTTTTTGATATTTTTTCATAACATCTGGTTACCTGCCCTTGTGATATTGATAAATTGAAAAATATGAAACAAAAGGATCAGCAATATAAGTTATTATATTTTTTTTAAACAGTCAATTATCAATATCATCATAACCAGAAACTTCTTTTAGAAGGTAAATTATGAACAATATCTAAAAATATCATGTTACTGTTTACAGGTGAAAAAAAAGATTGAATTTTGATTACCTACGTCCCAGGTAATCGTAAAAATTCTTTAGTAGACAACGGAAATATTTGCACAAAGATTTCCGGGCCAACAGTTGAAAAAATATGAATTACATATTTCTGCTATCATACGTAAAATCTTTTTGTTTTCCAATCCATCATTCTTAATTTTCAGAAATAAACATTTCTTTCCTTATGTTTTATTCAATTTTTCATTTATCAATTTCCAAGTATTACGCATATCATTTTTTTAAAACAAATCTAATTTTTCTCATATAATAATTCCCTTTTTTTTTCTTTACGCAATACCATAGTTAGAGTATTCTTATATGCAGTATACTTATCACGGGATTGCTGTGTTTTTTTTTTAGCCTTACTTACATAATACACTGTACAAATTATTTTTTTACGATTAATTGAAACGTAATAATGACTTTGACACCCATGGCAAATCTTGGATCACGTTTTTAATAACTACCCAAACTTCTTTTTTAAACTCATGGAATATGTGTATCTAAACAAAAGTTTACAAATCTTATTTATAAAAAATTTTCATAAGCTACATTCGTATCTTGCACCACATATAAAGTCATACCAGTCAATTTCCATCAAAGATTCTTGAAACCGGGCTTTTATTCTGAGGTGTAAAAACTTACGCCTTCTTTCATAAATTCTGAGCTATTTTTAGTCTTTAACTGTAAGGATGTATACATATAAAATAGCATAATGAATCAGATATATCCGTAAGTATAATAGCAGAATCAGGAAGAGGGTTTTTACATTACAAAAAGATATTATCTATCAAAGTGGCAGATTGTTTCTGTTTACACGGGTTTGGTTTTTGAAATCAAAAGGTGAGAAAATTTTGCACAGAGCATAATATTAAGAAATTCCTCGGGATAATAAAAAAATCATTACATTTACTTAAATCAATATTAAAATCACCCATTAAATAACATTCCTTATTCAAAAACTGAAGATTCTTGTAGTAATTCATTAAAAATAATCAAACAATAATTTTTAGCGTCAGGGGGGCCTGTATATTACGCCTAATAAAAATATTTTTCCGATTAGGCACTTTTGATTTCTATAAATAAGGATTCAACAAAAACTTTCCATTCGACAGATATCTTTTTCAAATGAAAAAAAATCAAAGTTGAAAAGCAACACCCCCACCACTTTCTATTGTATCTGTCATTTGAGTAGAAAACATCATGCTATTTGTAGGAAGAAGTTAGGCTCTGGACTTCTTCTAGTACATTTTATGGAAAACTGATACCAATAAAAATGATTAGTAACTTTTGTTTTATGTGTAAAATGAAATTTTTGTAAATTGTTTTGCATTTTTTTGTAGTCTAGAGGATTAGTGCATCCATTTTGTCTTACACTAACTACATATTAAAAAACGGAAACACAAACTGAAACCTTGTGTGAAGGCAGAAACTGATCAAGGAAATGTGATTTTGATATCTGCTGTCACTTTTAGACCAAAAGACTGCCGGTAATGAATGCTGTGCGATAATAAAGTGTCATCAACATCACTGTTAAAATAGTATCATTTTGCTGGGGGTGGTACAGAAAAATGTGAACAGAAAGAAAAGGCCGTTAAAACTTAAATGTGTTTTTCAATATCCTGTTTTCGAAACATTTTTAGAAAACGAGCCTTCCTGTGTGTTAAAACAAGTGTTTAGCATTCATTTTCCGTTTCAGTCATTGTATACATGTACTCTGCCACAATGAAACTTGAAAAGGACTTACATATTGTATAAAACTTAGATTTTCTTACAAAATGTTTTAATATATGACAGGAAATCTTTTAACAAAATTTTTCTTCAGGCAATTTTAGAAAAAACACGCACACACTTGAGTCAAAATAGAGCGTTCTTAGTAAGTAAAAATTATACTATTTTTATCTACTGTCTTATTATGGACTATTAATTTACTATTGTCCATCACTACCGTTATTTTTCGCCATGATAATGTCCATTTGTCACAGATTATTACTACGTAGACTACACTTGTTGGATTGGTAAAACCTGAAAAAAAATGGTACAAAACCACAAATACCACGTGGACTTCAGCCCTGGGACGATGGCAAGCTCTCTTTTCAGATTACTATTTAACAGGAGGACGGACTCCTGAAACGTCACAAGCAACTGTCATGGAAAGCGTGCCCTGTGACCCTTAAGAAACGCCGGAGGATATTTTTTGTGGAACAAAATACTGGAATCTGTTTTTTGTTTCCCTCCAGTTTTTGAGGTTAGTCATCACAAGTAAAAAATAAAGAAGAATGTAGGAAAAATATCAGTAAACATACATTGTATAAGCCTACATTATACTGATTGCATGGAGAGGAACTTAAAAACAATATCAAGTTTCAACCCCACGCACACATACACACACACACACACACACACATACACACACCCGCCACACGATTTATGTGTGTGATATTAGGCAATTTGTGCATGAAAACCAAACATCATTTTTTTTTTTTTGGTGTATGTGTATTGTGTGAAAAACACTTTACAGAAGCTTGCAATAAAAAGCAGCTGCCATTGTAGCCCTTTACCAAGGCCCTTATGCTGCTGTCAGCACTGGACAGTGTCGTGAGCAAAGGAATTATGGAGCCAAAGCCGAGCACGTCAGATGAGATCTGCGATTTCTGATTTCTATGAGTATATGACCGGGGAAAAAGCTGCAAAAACCACTCATTACCCCTATTAAAAAAACTTCATATCAGTCCAATGAAACAATAACAGTAAGTCACGTTTTAGTCGGCTGAGTTTGTGATTTTTTTGCTATCGAAACACTGGAAAACAAAAATTCGGTAACTTAAGAAGGGTTACGTTTACGAAAATTTGATCAGATCTCAATTTCGTTTTTCAAATTGGGTCCATGAAATCTAGTCATTTTTCTGGGTCAGTAGTCCTTGGTTTCTCTCTATTTTCCTTGACAAGTATGTTTTTGCTCCTTTTTGCATTCACCAAAACCACCACGCGTACTGTTTCCTTTGAAAAAAGGCTATCAGCAGCAAGATTTTTATTGAAGTATTTTGTTTTCTGTGAAAATTTTACTATCTTTTACTGATGAGGAATATTTTTCTTCGGTACAGAGAAGCCTTATGTATCATCATAATCATTCTTCCAACTCCCCCTCCCCCCAGATTTTCATTTTATTGCTGTGAGACAAAACAGGACATCCAAAACATAAGAAATTGATGACATCAACGTGGAAAAGCCAATATGTTTTACAACGTGTAAGTCTTGGTTTGACCTTATATACATACCGTTTCAATGACAAAACATGACAAAGAGGTACATTCAATGATATCAAAAATCTCTGAATGTGTGAGTGCGTGATTACTTTATAGTATCTCTGCCACGATGTTCGAGTGTTTGTACATCTGTGTGTAAGTGCTCATGAGTGTATCATAGTTTTTTGTGTGTATTGTTTTTTCATTGCCATAGATATCTCGTCTGAAGCGCACAAAAAGCACGATGGATACAATCCCCCGACCCTGACCACACCCTTTTACCATCACACCAAACACCTTTTCCCAACTCTCTAGCTTTCACAATTCCTTTTACATCACGCACATTTTGTAGCTACTCCAGTAGAGAGCACTACAGAAAAAACTACATATCTTTCAGGGGGATCAGTCCTCATCTTTCCGTTTCCATGGACGACGCCCCTTGATGACGAGGAAATGCGTCGCTCGTGGTTGGGATTTTCCGCGATGCAAGGTAGTCAATATTACCTTCGTTTCAAAACTTAACTTTTGATTAAAAAAGAAAATCAAATGAAGTTTTCAATTGATAATTTTCAAATGATGGTTTTCAATTTGGATCAATCAAAAAGTGAGGAAAATAGTAGTTCCATAATTTAATAAGTGGTAAACTAGAAAAACAAAATGTTTTAAAATTGGAAGCAGTGGTAATTTTTTTTTTCCCAACTTTTGTTATTTACGAAAAATTGAATTAGCAGCCATAAAAAAACTCTGACCCGAAATTCACGAAGGTGGTACAATCTTGTCCATGGTTTTTAAACCATTGACAAAATGCTATGGAGGCGCCTAGTGTCCGCACGGAAATATTTTCGTCACGAAAATCGGTCATTTTCGTTAATGAAATTATCATTTTCTTCGACGAAATGTTTCATTTCGTTACGAAAATGTTTGTCCATTTCGTTGAAAAGAAAAATAATATGGACTGATTTTTGTAAACGAAAATGTTTCTGTGCGGACATTTTGGTGGCTCCCATGGTCTCTGTCCCATGGTTGAAAATCATGGCAAAACGATTAATAATAATAATAATAGTAATAGACATTTTATAGAGCGCCTTTTTCCACTGGATGCAAAGCGCTATGACATGTCATCTCTGGTCGCCATAGGAGGTAAAAATATATACAAAAATACCAGGCAGTGACAGTATAAGTCCAGTGCACATAGAGGGGACATCAAAAATAAATAAGTCTTCAAGTTTTGTTTTGAAAATAATCGAGTGTGGGTGAAGATTAAAACCAAGATATAAGCCATATGAACCTAAATCACGTTTTCTTTTGAAAATGATGTTTAATAGTTAACGGAAAACATATTTTTACATACGCTGTACAATCAGCCAACAAACTAAACAGTCATGGCATCAATATTCAATATTCAGATGGTCCCTAGTTTGCCCTGTTTATCGTGGCTGTGGTGGGACTATCGTCGACGTGATGGCTGTCGTTGCCATGGTAGCAAATTGTTCCCTGGTTCACCGACATCGCAAGCGGTAAAGTATCATCATGTGATTGCCCTACCGAATTCAGAGTAAGGGAATAATGAATGGCACATCGCTCCACAAAACAAACATAAAGCAGTGGCCCGAGGACCCGCCTAGAATTGATTGCCGTTTCCACCAAACTTCCAAAAAAGGTTAAACTCTTGGAAGAAACGATCGTACAAACAAAGATTCGAAAATTGACTTTGATGTTTTCATTTTCATTTTCGATCCACTGTATTCATTTTCCGCCAAAAATTTTCAAATCTAAAGACTTTTTGTGACCCGAATGGGCCCTTCGGAGAGGGAAAAAAAATGTTAGAGTGAAAATCATGCATTATTATATGATTTTCATATATGAAAATATACCTACCTGTCTGTCTATCTATATCATATATGTCATTAAGGTCCGAGCAGCATGGCCAAGGAAAAGGTTTGATACAATCAATGGGGGGAGATGGGACCAATGGACACTGATGACTACTACGAAAATTGTCCCCACAACCGGAACAAGCCTGGCATCAAGGGCTCATGCGAAGACGCCCTGGGGAACGATGCAATATCGAAGATTGCACAATACCAGGGCAACAAGAAATGAAATCTGCCCACTGTATATCCTCTATATCAGAAATCTGCCAGCAGAGCTGACGAAGTGAGACAAACCCTTTCTGTGGACGAGTTTTCCTTGATGGCGATTTATGATGACGTAATATCGAAGCGGAAACTTCAATGGGAAAACGAAATATCATGATATGGAAACGCCGCCTCAGCATGGCGACAATTTATTGTATGCAGATACAAATAGGCCCTATCATTCGGTAGTGTTGTGTGACGTTGGTGGCTTGCATAACCGTGCTGCTTTGTTACATTGATTATTTAATGAAATTATATTTATGGCTTATTAAACTTCATGATATTTCATTATGTGTTTTTTCTAGAAATGATAAGATAATGAGTGTATAATGCTTACTTTATATGTTTTACTTTTTTTTGCGAACGAATGGAAACTGAAATAGATCTCAATTGGGTTGAATTTAATTGAATATTAAGTGTGTGTGTATATATATTCATTTATCTAAAAATAAAAATCTTATTAATTTGGATACTGCAAATGATGTTCTTATGCTTGCAAGTTTTCTCTAATTCTTTCAAACTGAATAGTGATATCCGGCGTAAACGAAACACTAGAAAATCTGATAGTGGTCAATACCCTAACACAAGGACGTCGTTGATAAGGAATTCATTATTTTCCCACCATGTCCACGGTCCTGAGATATGAGATAGTTTGCCTCCTGAAACAAAATCGTCCATATTTCACTGAATATTGCTGAACATGAACTAACAAATATAAACAATATCTCATTGGTTTCATAATTTTTGAAGAATTAAGGTTATTTCAAAGTGCTTTGTAAGTATTTATGTTGGACCTATGTATGTATGTATATATGTATGTATGTATATGTGTATGTATAATTAATTTGTATTTCGTCACAGTTCCTTTTTTTAATTGCTGTACTTTGTCTATGCGGGTGAACATATTATAAAACATTCGTTTATTTCTCTTTGCCCATCCACTCTATTTTGTTCTTCTTCTACTTATCGATATCTTGTTTGTATGTTGTATTGTATCTTCCACTGTTTCGAAAATAATGAGTGTTACGATTAGTTTAAAGTTGAAGTTGATCATCACAATTTATTTTTGGTAAACGGGATTTTACATTTTCTCAGCATGAAGTTCATATACTATGCAGAAATTCTTTGAGTACCTTACATCATTATCACAGGTACAAAAGTATATTATCATTCAAGTGTCTGGACTATCAGTTTCTACTTTCATTAATACCCTAGTTTCTTTCAAAATGAGGCTTTCTTTTACAGTCTTAAGTTAAAAAAATATATATTTTAGCAATTTTTTAGTGGCTCGAATAAGTTTTTTTTTATTCCTTTCCATTTAACCCAAGATCGTGTTTCCAACACTATTGACAGAAATAAATTCAAGATAACAGCATACCAGCTCTATCCAGGAGTACTTAAAAGCATAATCTATACCATTTGCAGATGAAACAAAAACCCAGCATTAGTGCTTTAGAAGAGTTCTAAAATTTGATTTAGGGACAGAAACAACTGTAAAAATTTGAATCAAGAAAGTCAATGTTAAGTATTGTTAACTAGACAAAATATGAAGAATAGTTATAATAAAAATACTTCCAGACTGAACAATCTACGGTTGCGGTTTACTGAGAAAAATACCGATACCTCTTTATTTTGATTTTGATTTTTTATGCTCTATTGCAAACATGTCATATGGCAGGATGTTTTGTGGCACAACAGACCTATACATATACATCAAATGTGATATCTTCATCATTTGTTAAATCACTGCTCCCAAAGGTAAACAGGACCTTTAAGTGCCATTATGTAATGCTCTATCGTTGTATATAATCATGCAGTTGAATGCATACAACGTATATCACAAAAAAGTCTTGTAATTCATTACGATTTTGCCAGCAAGCATGACATTTACACGGCAGGATTTTGCTTTATCAAATCGATCCATATATAATCAGCAAATTGCTACCATGAGTACATGCAAGTTCATTACGTATTAAAATTAGATTGCATGAGTAAATACATTTTTTTGCTTTCGATTTTAATACACTGATCAGAAGAGAGATTCTCCTCATAAGCTTTTATTATTCTTTGCTTAAAAATACATCGCTCGTCAGAGTACATCTAATTACTAAAAATCAAATACGGAAGGACCTCAGACACCAGAAGATCTCGATAATGAAATAGCTCTACAGGCCTAAAGATACAACTCTTTCGTATGCCAATTTGCATATAACTCCACATATCTTTGTCTATTGTATTTTAAGTTATTCACATACGAGAGCCTGGCCTTAATTCCGCTAATCTTACTATGGCATCACAAGATTGCAGCCTAAGAAAATAAAGCTCAAACATATTGCATAATCATGCAACATGTTCAATAACTCCAACTTTGCATATTAGATAACAGTTTCCCTAATTTTTATGATCCTCGATTTCAGTTGATGATTAGACTTTCTTTCATCAAATAAATTTTTGTTTCTATCCCTTACAGGCACCATGGAAGCCTAACAAAACAGGACTCTCAAGTGAAAAGAAAACGAACTTTCAGGAAGTATGAACTATCATGCTTGTTATTGTGCCTTTATAAGAATACTTCAAAAGAAAATGAAGAGTGAAGAATACTTTTCACTCTTCTTTTTCAAGGTCTTCTTTCGCCAAGTAATAGTACGTTTATGCACTTTTATACACAAAGTCTCCGAAATTGTTGCCTCTCTTCCTCATTTACATAATGATGCAAACTTTCAAACAATAACATATAAGAATTCAACATGTTATATGCAGGACCAATGCACACCTCGAAATATAGAAAATTATCCTGTTTGTTATATATATATTATATATATATATATATATATATATATATATATATATATCATACATAAATTATTGGCGCCTGAATTCAGGGGGCTCGTCACGAGTTCGACATCCATGAATCATGCAGCCCATGAGTTCGACTGTAGACAAACAAGGCCCACGAGTCTGACACTATGCAAACAATGTCCACCCTCATTACATCGCAGGGCCTAAAATGTACACAGAGAACTTCTAGGTTTGACCATTGATGATAAGTTATTATGGATACTTATTGGGAAATTCAGGAAAACTTTTTGAATTTTTAGAACTTATATATTACGAAAAGGTTTACCATGTGATTTATAACTGATTTTTATTCATTCACAAATCCTTTGTTTCATGAACTATTCTTTAAATTTGGGATTTATATGGTGTTTAATCATAACAGCTTATTATGCACAAATCTAATGTCAATAACCTTCCAATGAAATTATTTGAAATGTTTATTGAAACAGTTCTGTTCACAACAACCAAATTGACAGTTTAATTCATTGTATTTACTTTTAAACGGAACGTTGTATGTTAACAAAATTTTCATATTCACCGAGCCTTTACAAAACTCTGGATTTCGTAGCAGCCAATTGAAGTTTTCTTTTAGATTACTTGACAATATTATTCTTTTGATTTTCATCTATCATCTTCGAAGTTCTTCGATCATGTCTCTATCTCTCTCCCCTTTCATCTCAATTTGGCCAATGTATTTCTACTATTCTTACTCTCTCTCCTTTCTCTTTCTCTTGAGCCAAATTCGATCACTTAACTTAAACCATTTTCGTTGAAGTTTTGCCATGTGGTCAATTTTTGGAAGCTTACAAGCTGTCATACAAGCTGTGCTTTTAATTCTAACAGCCTCTCCTCCACATCTGTTCTTATGACTGTTTTGTACTATCACTTGCTGCTAAATTATTTTCATTCAAAGTATACGTGTTGACTATTTTTATACGTCCTGAAAAGACTATAGTAGATGTTAATACTTTTTAATTGTAATAAGAACGTTGCAATGAATTCAAATCAATTAATCAAGGAGACTGCTTGATGATTATTAGTGTACTTTGTGAAAGTGAATGTTTTCCCTTGGTATTGATTTTGTGTGCTTCGTGATTATTTCGAATGAATCTTCTTTTTGTTTTTGTTCACCTAGTGGTAAAACAGATAAACCTACTGAAACACTTTTTAACCATTCCCTAATACTTGTCTTTCATTGTCTTTCTCTAGTTCTGGTAAAATTAATCTTTATCTTGCTATCCATCTATATAGGTCAATATGTCTGTCTGTCTGTGTATCTATCAATGTATTTCTATGTCTCTTTGTATACTGACATGTTTCTAATGTCTATGCACATACTATTTTAATCCTCCAATTCTTTTATTGACGTCATTACAGAAGCCTATAAGTCAAACCCCATGCACTGATGCAAGGGACATATGTTCTTCAAGGAGAAGCTATGTAGACTGCATACGAATCATGCTTCAATCAGCGTATAGGTGCACTATCTTGAAAGAACAGATGAATCAGAATATTTTCATGATTAGATACCATTAACTATCAACTTCCGAAATATAACCATGGATAATATGTTCCCGTTTTCTTGCTTGATCTCAGCACCATTGTTACAACCCAAAGCAGTGCGTCTCTCTCTTTTTGTGCATCATTTTTTATTATCATTCTATGTTATATCACCTTACCCAAATTGTTTCATAAGGGGCAACAAATATAAAACATTTTAAAAAGTATTGAAAAAACAAACAAACAAATAAAAAAGACAATTATGTTAAAAAAATATTCCAAAGTGTACAAGAATTCATTTCACAGGCGTAGTCAAGATATTGTCATAGTCAAGACGTTGTCTTTGTGTGAGAGTTTGTGTATGTTTGCATATCATTGCCTTTCATACAGGGCTTTCAGAGGCCTAGTTTGTCTAAAAGTCCCTCGACTCACCCGCCACTCAATGTAACGAAAAATATTGGACTCTTCAAATCAGATATACACAATCGAAATGAGGTATCATTGTCAAAATGTGGCTGGTATCGGATGTAACCATTAAAATGGTTCCGCCTGATATCACCGATACGTATTAAACGAGATCACTTAATTCTGTCCTTTGTTGTTAGGGAAATGATAGCTAACGTATCAAAAGCTCTCCGAGAGAACAGACCTTCACCAAGAATCCGTGATTAAAATATCACCATTTCGCCCGCAGTATCTTCAATAAAATGATAAACAGAGGCATAGTGACACCTACACACCTAAAGACCTACACACACACACACACACACACACAAGCACACACGCACAAATCTGGTCATCCATTGTTGGGTTATTGAGAGATAAAGGTCATTTCATCATATTCCTTTGTCCTTTGACCTCATGACCCCAAATTTAATCGTTTCTTTCTCACCCTATATTAAAAACACAACCTGCAAGTTTGGTGAAAATTTCAATTATTGGGAGATTAAGCTTATTCTTTGTCCTCTATGACCCTCAATGGCCTTTGAACTTCGACCTCTTGATCCCTAAATTACATTGTTTCTTTCTTACTTTGCACAGTATAAACGCATCCTACATGTTTTGTTAAAAACCGATCATACATTCTTGAGTTATTGCGAGATCTAGATAACGGTATATCATTCATGATGTTATGACCTTTGACTTCATGACTCCGAAACTAAATATTTTCTTTCTTGCCTCATTATGAACTAAACCTGCCATTGTGGTGAAAATTCATACAGTTGTTCTGAAGTTTAATATCTTGCAAAATAAAGACAGACTAACAGACAGACAGACGGACATACGGACCCGACAAGATAACCTTTGCCGACTGCAGGTTTTACCTACTGATGGAGGTAATTATCATCAGTATAAATGTATTTCATATCTTATTTTATTTTTCTCCTTCATTGTGTTCTTCACGTTGTCTCAAATGGCAGATGTACACGGATATAATGAACGCTGGGGAAGGATCATAATTATTTGTTTCAAGAAAAAAGAAAAAGCTTGAAACAGGGAGTCCAGTCATCTAGTTCCTTTTGCCCTTTCCCTTCACCTTCTTCAATTCTCGTTTGATGCAAAAGTGTAGATGATTTTCCTACCAAATAATGATTATTCACACCGGGTTTGCAGCTAAACAGGGTAGCAGTAACCAATGTGTTTTATTACTGCACTATTTTTGTTTATGAGATATGAACCACATTGTGTGAAAGTCATTATCATTCTATTAACACAGGATACAGTAAATATATCTAATACGTTCAACACAAGGTTAAGAAGATTAAGAAAAGTCCACACGACAAGTGAATAAAAACAATCTGCGTATTATTCAGGCGGGTTTAGGATGGGTGGATGGGTAGATGGGGATATGAGGACAATTCAGTGGACTTCTCCATACCTTCACGAGGTTGGGAACATATGTGAATGCTGTAAGGAATTGATCTAAATCTGATTTAGATACCCTCCAGTCTGAGAGGAAGTTAACTTGAACATGAGTTTATTTGTCGGGTGGGTGGCATCCCACATGCAGGTGTTTGACAGCTATTGTTCCCCAGCATAGTTAAGTTTGCAGCAGCCAGTGTTACGTATAGGCAGACTCACAAGAAAGTGAAGCTGCCACACCCTGTCTTGCCACCAGACAGACCAGACGCTTCCTCACCTTGCAGTGATGCCTGAACTGGGGTGTCCAAGGCCCAACTGTAAGTTTAAGTCTTATTTATAATTTTGTAGTATGAATAATGGTTTGAGTTTGCCCAGATATAAATTGATATTGTATAGTCATATTCATGGCGTTAAGCCGTACCCCGGATACTGATATCAGGCTATTTTAGAAGCCCCTTTTTATTGATTGCAGTTGCGATATGAATACAGTTTAATTTAATTGAAGAAAGCTGATATAGGGGTTTTTGGTTTTGAATTCGAGTTTGATATGAGGAGGAATGAAGATAATTGTAAGATAAATGAGTAATTTTGATAGCTGAAGTTTGAAGTATAGTATGTAACATGTGGAATTATGTCCCAACGTACTGAATTGCAATGATGATGGTGGTGTAGATTTAATTGTCTGCTGCATACTTTGAGATTAGGGTGCATTTGAGAGGCCCCTTGTGATATTCCTGTATTTGTTATATAAGTGGTCGTAGCAGGCCGCCTGAGTGTGTTTGTAATGCCCTTTTATGTTAGTGAGTTGGTGATAGTAATAAGATGAAGGTATTATAGAAGTGGATATTGTAAGACAGTTGTCACGTAAGATGTTGTTTATAATATTTTTCCAGACGGCTGTTAAGGGTATAGTGGAGCTTCGTCCACATGGATAAAGTCTTAAAGCTCACAGCATCACCGGGTCGAGACTCTGCAGGTGTCTCCTGTTCAGCCGCTACCTGATCCGTTTGCCTGGATTTTCCTCCCCGAGTTCGAGACACACTCCCTCCACAACAACGCCGGTTACACGGGGCTGGATCCGTCGCCTTCGCTGAACCGCGGTCGTCCGGTCGAAGGACGTCGTTGTCGCCCTGACATATTCTCCAAGCGATCCGCGTTCACCGTCTCCAAGGACACAAGGCTGTCGTCACATATAATCCATTATGGAGAACGCCGATTCGCGAAGTAAAGTCAGTGTAATGACATTCCCCATTATTTGATAAACCGGAACCACAAGTTTGGACTGAACCGAACTGATGAACTCTGAACCGACATTGTGGTCAGGGATATGATTTGTTGTGGCAAGCCACATGCCCATGCCGTCTCATAGATTAATGTTGTGCGAAGTATATTATAATTATGTTACTTAGTTAGTTTATAAGTCATAAAGAGTGATATTGGGAGTTAATAGTCCTGGAATTAGAAGGTTGTTAGTCTTTAACACATGAAACAACAGTTATTTAATCCGGGAGACATGTCGAAGTTCAGGGCCCTGTTTCATAAACTTGTTCGTAAAGTTACGAACGACTTACGAGCGACTGGTGATCAGTTCTTGTGGTGAATTATTGAAATTCTAGTAAGTATAGCACATCGCAACTGATCACCAGTCGCTCATAAGTTGTTCGTAACTTTACGAACAGCTTTATGAAACACCCCCTGGGCTCAGAAGATTATCATATTGTATAACTGGATGTATATAATGATAAATACACTTATAATTCTAACGGTACCCAATCTCTTCCGTTATATTTCATTCCGGGTGATCAAACTGCCTCATCTAGACCAATAAGCTAGTTCACGTGTTAACACACTGTGACAAATGCATAGATGTAATAGACTGATTTGTCCTCAAAATCTTTTTCTAAGGTACAGCTAAAAACCTGATTTTCAGACTATTAAATTAAAAATTAATTTGATCCCTCAGTAAGATCGAGATCATAACATGCATAATGTCTGCTTCTATCCCTCTACTGTATAGTGAAACTCTCAGAGAGTGAAACTCTGTTTGGAGTTCAAGTTTGACAAACTCACTGTGGGAACGTATGTAAGGTGACCTGCTATTTTTTCATCCACTTACTTCCTTCATTCTCTCTCTCTCTCTCTCTCTCTCTCTCTCTCTCTTTCTTTGGCAAGCAGATACTTTTAGCGTTATTCGTGCTTTCCACCACTTGATATTTCCTACTTGTTCAAGGAGGTTGCATGGCCCAGTTCTCAGGTTGGAAAAACGCCTGGCGGCAACATACTGCACACTTGTTTAGACAACAGTAGTCTAAACTTAAATCATCTTGGTGGAAATAATGGACATGTGGCTTGTAGCGACGCTGGCCCTCTTGAACCAAGTCACAGCAAACGGTAAGGTTACCTCGTACATACTTCTCTACGTGAAGGCAAGCAGGGCCCTATAGCGCATGATGTTTACTGTATATTCAATGTAGAGATCACTGTCATGACTGTAATGGTAGTCAAAACGCCAATACTGACTTCTGCGATCACTCAGTATGAGAGTGATGTAGAACCATCAAAATTTAATGATACAACTTACAACTGGTGACATGATTGTGCTTATGCAGGATGTATTCAAATATTGTATGCATATTATGTTTGAGTATGATATAGTACTGTGATAACAGTTCTCATAAATATATATTAAAACAGTCCTTATAGTTTGAAAAAAAAAAAGTTTCACTGTATCAATATCCTGAAAAAGTCTTCCACGATATGTAAATACAAAGCTAAATCAAGATTGGGTTGAGAATCATTGTCAAATTTATAGAAAGAATACAAATTGCAGAGAGAGAGAGAGAGAGAGAGAGAGACCTGATTCATTGCACTTACCAGGGGCGGATTGACGAATTGCATAAAGGGGAGGCGCCTCTACAGAATTAGATATGGGCGCACACCCCCTTTTTTCTATTTCTTTTGTTTTAGCAAAAAATGGAGAGGCCCAGTGTTTTCCCCTCTGGATCCGCCACTGCTCATACACTTTCCATATAAAGAGAGTGATGTTTAAGTAAGAAATTAAACAAACTTTAGTTTCCTTGCTTCATTTGTTTCAATTCTCTTGGAGGTAACAGTATATTTCTCAATTTTTTTGTATTATGCTGAAGATTTTTCTTTACTCCTTGGAACGTAGCCTTCGATCAGTACAAATAAACAAAAAATCGGCATCTTTTTTTGAACTGGTCTCGATGTTCCTTAGTCCAACAATGAAATAAGGTTCGTTGATCCAAACAACTGTGGCGTTATTCCGAAGGTTCCTTAGTTGATAAAAATATATAATAAGGTTCGTCACTATTCGTTGGTACGAAAATGAATACGGTTTCGTTATTCCGAAGTTCGTAAATCCGAATATGAAATATCTGAATATGTTTCGCAATTCCAAGGATTCGTTGTTAGTACACATACACCTTCCTTTTATCTTTGAATTGACGAATATCTTCGGAAATAACTATAACTTTCTGTATATTTTTCTCTTTTTCGGATTAACGACCTTAAGAATAACAATGCTAACTTTAGTTTCGGATGACCAATTTTCAGGATAACGAACCTCATTTTATTTTCGGAATAACGAACCTTGGGAATACAGAACCTTCGGAAACGAACTTAAATCATTATGATAATGTCTCCTATCTCTATTTTCACGCTTCTTCATTTCAAGTCATGAAAAATATTAGCCCTTTTTTTTAAATGAATTTGTCTATTGACCGATTCTGTGACGCGCTATGTGTATTTTTGGCATGGGCAGCGCCATTACTCGGTGTCTTAGCCGACCCCCCCCCCCCTTCCCACTCCCCACCCCTCTCCCTACATTAGCACGCGCGCAGAATGAAAAACTGCTTTAGCCAATGAGCGTCTCGTACTGAGTGCGCGAATGCTTGCTTAGTGCGCGAACCTTTGTTACAAGTGCGTGATAAACATGTTGCCCGGGGTGGGGGAGAGCAGGGGGGGGGGGGGAGGGTCGGCTAAGACACCCATTATGGCTGCGCCCAGTGCCATGAAATGTCTGCTGCCCTAAACGAACCCGAATCGGTCAATAGGGGCCTAAACAGAAACTATGATACTTGTTTTACCACCAAGCGTATAATACACAATACCTGTCGTGTAGTT
Organism: Diadema antillarum; assembly: GCF_040938485.1. NCBI lineage: Eukaryota > Metazoa > Echinodermata > Echinoidea > Diadematoida > Diadematidae > Diadema > Diadema antillarum. The sequence goes on from NW_027272806.1 coordinate 27,417, forward strand.
TTGTAGGAATTTGAAAAAAAAACACGCATATCTTTATTGCTTTTCTGCTCTGGACAGGAGATTGGACATGCAATTTTGAGTCTTCCGCCTGTGACATGACAGACGACGAGGGAGGTGGATGTTGGGGTCGCAATTGGTGGTCTCTAAGTGGCAGTATGTGTAGGACCTGTATAACCGCGAATTCAGAGAAAGTATTAGCATCACGCAGAGTTAATCAAGTCGATGAGAAATAGAATTGATATTGTCAATGGTAACGATAATAATAATAGGTCCTGCATATGAATCTGTAAATAGGACAAATCGAGAAAATCCTAACACATAAGTGCAATGGCCTTTATGTAAATATTATACATTCCTGTGCAGTGTCATAACATATCATTCTGAATTTTAGCAGAACCATCATGATATTGTACGAAGAAGTAGATCCTTCTTCAATACATTAATAGAAACCGATACAATGAAAATGAATACTTCTTTATGTATATGGGACATGAAATTTTGAGAATTGTTTTGATTTATTTGTTATTTATTGTAGGCGTATTTGTGCACCTATTTGCCTCACACTTACGTACTATACACATGTATTACACTAAGGACAATATTGGCCCTCATGTGAAGGCAGAAACTCGTCAAGGAAATTCAATTTGATATCTGCTGGCCACTTTAGACTCAGATGACTGTTGGTACCTAATACAATGCAATTATTGTTATACAAATGATGCACAGGATAGAGTGCGTTAGTGGAGGCGTAGCGCACTCGAGGGTATTTACAATTGTGAAACATGCACGAGGCGAAGCCGAGTGCATGTTGCACTACATTGTATACCCTCGAGTGAGCTGCATCTCCACTAACGTCACGAAATAATCCTGTGCATCATTTGTTATATAAAATGGGTCGAAAATTCGAAAACTAACAGCATTTTTCACGTACCTTTGCGGGTCAAGATGTCCGAAGATGTTCGTCCCAAACATTTACGCACGTCGCACTCGGAAATCCCGCACATATAAGTATGATTGGGGGTAGCCCCGGAGACCGCGCCGCTTTGCGGCGGGGTCCTGGCGGCTACCTCGCAGTTTCGCTAAAGTGAGAATCACGAACAACTCCCTATTGCCACATACGGCGACTTCACGAATAAATCATGGGTAAATTTCTATCATAAACACATTGACAATAGAAAATGAAATATACATTACCCCATTGCCTTGGTTCTTTTCACCAATTTATCTGGAAACTGCAAAATTTTCCACATTTTTTAGGAGTAAGCGGCCTGCCCTAGTGGGAGAGCCGTGCTGCCATTTTGAACGTGTATATCCATTAGTAAGCATCTACGCATGTAGCGAGTAATACGTAGCCTTTTGTCAAGGCCCTCTCGCTGTATGGTGTAGAGAGCCCAGCCGAGTAAGGTAGCGCTACTCGTTTCGCTCGTCCGTTCGCTCGTCCGTTACAGCGAGATGGCCTTGACATAAAGGCTAGCATGCAACGTTAGTGAGCATCGGTGAGCTGAAACACAATTCGCCTTATAAGACAACATTTTCTGCATTATAAGCAACGAAATGCATCAAACAGTCGCCGATTTGAATCATTTAGGTTTAATCGACCCATGTATGTATTCCTAGTAGTTTTTGTTGAAAAATTAAGGAAATATAGCGCCGGAACGGCACCCGTTTTGTACAACATTAAGATCTGAATGCGAAAACGGCGCAGCCCCAACATTGCACGTAGTCGTTGGGGCTGGTCGCAGTTAGATTGGGGGTTGGGTTTCCGGACACTTTTCAGTTCCCGCATGAAAACGTACTTATTTTACATAGAATATGCACCCTTTACCTTAAAGACTTGATATAGACTCCTCATACAGGCCTACTAGACGACATACTCTGAAAACGGCGTGAGAATTAACCTGCTAAATCGTTGGATTTGCCCTTCAAAGTGACTCCATGTACGCGTCCGGTCCCACAACGCTTGGTCTACTGTACGTATAAGAGTATACGTACGCCGCCACACATGTTATGCACACACAAGGGAAGAAAGGCCGGCCGGCCGGCAGCCCGAACTAGAAGTTGTTTACAGGATTGACAGCGCGTATGCATGCAATTCAAAGGAGCCGCCGCTCGCACAGACGATCGGCAATAGGATTTAACACGCAGTGCAATGGGACTAAAATAACTATAGGGTGCGTTTATAAGATTTTTCTTCTGGCCAGAAACAGTGTTTTGAAACACTGTTTCTGGCCAAACAGTTATTTTAGCTCGAAAAAAATTCTTATAAACGCTCGCCGTGATTTGAAGCAGTGTTCTGAAACCCTGATTCAAATCGCACAAAATAGTGCGTTTCAAAACAGTGTTTCTGTAGAATCAGTGTTTCAAAAATCTTATAAACGCAACCGCGATCGCAAACACTGTTTATAATGACGTCACAATGCCTTGCGCGCACCCTGTTTGACCTTTTGCCGAGGAAAAACTGCGCAGAGTGAGTTGCGCAATGGCACAGTCTGAGCGAGAGCCCCAACACGCTCGGAGAAAAAATCTTATAAACGCTCTCCTGACGAAAGTGTGATTTGAAACAGTGTTTCAAAACAGTGTTTCAAAACAGTGATTCTAGGTCCGCAAAATCTTATAAACGCACCCTTAAGCACACGTGACTCATTTCAGCGCTTCCTATTGGCTACATTCTTGAACCCATTTTATGATAAGTGTTTATCAATAACATTGATAACTAGTATCATTTGACTAGGTGATACAGAGAGAGTGAAAAAAAAAGAAAGGCCTTTTTTGATTGGAAATGCATTTCGATTTCTTGCTTTGAGGAGTTTAAAAATGTGTCTTCCTGTATGTTACGCTGTTACGGCCACTGATTTTGAATTATAACCGCTGAAACAAATTGGTGTCAGTGTTCAGTTTCCGTTTCAGTCATTGCTTATTTACTCTGCCACGTTACAGTAAACCCTTTTGCTAGCGATTTCATAGATTGATATCTCTCACTTACGTTAACAATTTAGAGCATTCTTTATCAAAGTTGTTATGGCAAACGTAGTTAATGTCAGACAGATATTGCTTTCAGAGTATCATAGAGTCATCGTATTTAACATACAAAAATCCTCAGTATGATTATTATCAATATCGTCACCGCCTTTCGCCATCGCCGCAACAGATTATTACTACGCAGACTTTAATTGTTGGAGAGGTAAACATGAACAAACGGTACAGACCACAATACCACGTGACTTCAGCCCAGGACGGTGGCAACTCTCCTTCAGATATTATTTGTTAGGAGATGGACTTCTGAACGTGACAAGTGACTGTTATGGAAGCCTACCTATGATCCTTAATACCAGAGGATATGTTGTGGAACAAATACTGGATCTCTTTTGTTCCTCCAGTTTTGAGGTTAGTCATATTTGCCAAGCAAACATTAAGAAGAATGCAGGAAAATATTAATAACATACATTGTATTAGTCTACATTATACTGATTGCATTGAGAGGAGCTTAATACAATATCAAGTTCAACGCACAAACACACACACACTTCTTTGGTTGTATGATATTCTTTATTTGAATTTCATCCACACAAAGCCCATATTTAAAATGAAATTTATATGAACAAAAATAAGCAGCTGTAGTCTTCTCTCTTATGATGCTAAATCATTTTTAACACACACACACACACGCACAAACACGCACAAACACTATACGTGCATGACATTTTGTGCATGAAACCGATATCATTTTTTGTGCGTCGTGGCTTTTGACCCTTATAAGTTATATAGGCCTAATCTTAAATTATGTTATTAGCATTGACAGTGTCGTGAGCAATGAAGTGTGGAGCGAAAGCCGAGAAAAAGATCATGACCGGGTAAAACTTGAAACCACTCACTCTCCCTATTAAACATTTCAGTCAATGAACATTTACAGTAAGACACTTCGGCTGAGTGGTTGTGATTTTTGCTATCAAACACTGGGAAAAATCGGTAATTCAAGAAGGGTTAAGTCAAGAAATTTGATCAGACCTCACATCGCATTAATATTGGTCCTTGAATCTACATACATTCTCTTGATGGGCCAGTGGTCTTGGTTCTCACTATTTCCTCGACTAGAATGTTTTGCTCCTTTTGCATTCACGAAATCACCACCCGCACTGTTGCTTTGAAAAAGGCTATCAGCAGTATCAAATAAGATTTTTAAGTACTCGTTTCCGTGAAAGTCCTCAATGATCAGGAATGTTTCTTCCGTACAGAGAAGCCTTATGTATCATCATAATCATTCTTACAACTCCCCCTCCCCCAGGTTTCATTTATTGCTGTGAGACAAACAGGAATTCCAGACCTAAGAATTGACGACATCAGCGTGGAAAGCCAATATGTTGCAATGTGTAAGTCTTGGTCGGCCTTACATATCGTTCAATCACAAAGAGGTACATTCAATGAAATCAAAATCTCTGAATGTGTGAATGCGTGATTACTTATACTATCTCTGCCACGATGTTCGTGTGTTGTACGTCTGTGTGTAAGTGCTCATGAGTCTATCATAGTTTTATGTGTATTGTTTTTCATAGCCACTGATATCTCATCTGAAGCGCACACAAGCACAATGGATATCGCCCCAGAACCTGACCACACCCTTTGCCATCAAACCAACACTTTCACACAACTCAGGCTCTCACAACTCCTTTTCTATCATACACATTCCTAGCTACTCCAGTAGAGAGCACTACAGAAGACTACATATCTTCTGGTGGATCAGTCTCATCTTCCGTTTCCATGGCGACGCCCTTGATGGCGAGGAATGCGTCGCTTGTGGGCGGGAATTCCATGACGCAAGGTAGTAGACAATCATGATACCGTCATATAAACTTCACCTTGATAAAAAAAAACCAAAACAAATAAAGCTTCAATTGTAAATGTTAAATTAAAGTATCAGGTGTAATCAATTTCAGGTTTTTCATATCACGCACATTTCTTGCTGCTCCAGTCGAGAACAGTACAGAAGACTACATATCTTCGGACGGAATCTCATCTTCCGTTTCCATGACGAGGAATGCGTCGCTTGTGGAGGGGAATTCCGCGATGCAAGGTAGTTAACAGTACCTTGGTTTTAACTTTACCTTGATTTAAAAAAAAATCAAATGGAAGTTTAAATTAAAATGTAAAAGTATAGAATTATTTTTAGTTTGTATCAAGTTCAAGTAAAAAACAGTTTTCGATTCTAATCAGCTATGAATTAGAAACAAAAAGGTTAAATTGGAAGCAGTAGTAATTTTTGTCTAACTTTATTCTTCAGAGAAATTGAAATAGCAAGTATGAAAACTCTTAAGCTTCTCGATATTACACGAAAGAGGTTACCATAATGCTGATGCTGTTGGTAATAAAATAGCTGCAACGTGATGACACCGGAACATAGCCATAATCATGTTTCTTTTTCTTGTAAAATGATGCTAGTAGTTAACTGAAAAGGTTAATTTTACATACGCTGTACAATCAGGCAACAACATGAACAACTAACAGTCATGCATGTACCCGAAATCAATATCCAGATGGTCCTACTTGTCCTGTTATCGTCGCTGTGATATTCATCGTCGAAATGAAGGCTGTCGTTGCCATGGTAACAATTGTTCTGTTTCACCGACGACGCAAGAGGTAAGTGTTATCATGAGATGCTCTGCCGAATTCAGAGGGAGAGGTAGTGAATGGCAAATCGCTCCACATGCAAACATAAGTAGTGGCCCGAGACCGTTTAGAATTGATGCCGTTCAACCAAACTTCCAAAAAAAGAGAACTTTTGGAAGCACGATCGGGTAACTGTAAAGATTTTAAATGAACTTTTTTGTTTGATTTTATTTCAATCCGTTGTATTTATTTCCACCAAAATTTCAAAATTTAAAGGCTTTTGTTGTACGAATGGGCCTTTGGAGAGTTAAAAAAATAGAGTGAAATCATGCATTATTGCATTATTTCCATTATCAAATATACCTTTCTGTCACTCTAAATATAACATATATGTCATATCCCTAGATTTAAGCAGATTGACAAAGGCAAGGTTGATACAACGGACACTCATGACTACTACGAAATTGTCCAACAACCGGACAAGCCTGGCGTCAAGGCTCATGCGAAGACACCTGAAAACGATGCGATATTGAAGATTGAACGAAACCATGGCAACGGGGATGGATCAGACACCGAGCAACCTCTATACAAGAATCTGTAAACAGAGCTGGTGATTCGAGGCAACCCTTCGGGTGACGAGATCCTTAATGACGGTTATGATGACGTATGTCATAGCAGTACTTCCAAGTTACCGTCGATGTAATGATAAATGTATATCTGCACTGATTAATTTGTTCGGTAAATGTAGTGTAGTTTTTTAAGCTTTGTATAAATGTATTTAAACACCTTTCCGGGCAAGCTATGCGGGCTTGTGGCGAGGAGGTAGTTTCCAGCACATAGAAGATTTTCCGCGGGCGAACAAGAATATTTGCAATTTTCGCTTCTTTTTTTTTAACCTACCAGACGCGTGCTACTTAGCTTCTACTTGCGTGCATTCCGTGTGACCTGCGTGAGAGCTTTGAAACTGATCCGTTTTCTGTTACGAGCGACTCATGGGTACTGAGAAGTACCTGCGTTGGAGTTGCCTGCGAGGTGCTACCGGTAAGGGTCTCCTACTGGTGTTCTGCGTGTACCTCTGCGAGCGAACCCCCACGACTCACTTGGAACAAGTTTTGAGCATGCTCAAGGCCTTGTCATACCGTATCTGGGGAAGTTTTGCGGTTTGGCTTGCGGGGAAACGAATTTGCTACCCGGAGCTCTCCGCAGTTGGTCCGCACCTGACAGTACCCAGAGCGTATCTCGCCTGTAGTTGCCCGGAGGTGCTCACGCAAGTCCGATTCAACCGCAACCAAGTTTTGAGCATGACCAAAAATTTTTCCGGGTGAGCCGCGGGGATGCCTGGAGAGGTCCACGCAGAACGCCAGTAGGAGGCCCTTAGCGGCAGGACTTCGTAGGCAACTCCCACGCAGGTACTTCGCAGTCCCCGTATGCAGCCAAGATAATGACATTCCGTGCGACTTTGCCATTCCTTCAGAGGAATTCCTTCACTGAGTTGTCAATATCCACGCGATTGGTACAAAGGTCACACAGTATACCCGCAAGTAGAATTTAAATAGAACGCGTCCAGCAAGTAAGACACATGCACTGACTCGCCCAAATCCTTGTTCACCCTCAGAAATTGCCGGTATGCTGGAAAATCCCTACACGCAACAAGCCTGCGTAGCTTGCCTGGAAAGGTGTGACAGGGCCTAAACATGGTTGCGGGTAAAAAGATTTACGTGCACACCTCCGGGTGACTACGGGTGAGATACGTGCTAGGTACTGTCATGTGAGGCTGATTCCGGGGACCTCCGGGTAGTAAAAATTGTTCTTTGCAAGTTGCACGCAAAGCTTGTCCGGAAATGTGTGACATGGCCTTTAGTAATGTAGCGTTAGTAAGTAACGGGACTGCACTATACAAGTTCACTTTTTAGCAGCCACTCAATTTTCATTTCCGTCAAGTCCTGTTAATGAAACAAGATGTATGTCTACTGATCATGTGACAATTGTATGTTACAAGAATATGCCATCATTTTGACGTTTGTATTGCCCATGTATATTGTTTCGGAATGAAAGTAAAATATGAATGAATGAATGAATGAATGAATGAATGAATGAATGAATGAATGAATGAATGAACGAATGAACGAATGAACGAATGAACGAATGAACGAATGAACGAATGAATGAATGAATGAATGAATTGATAAGAAAACATATCATGATATGGAAACGCCGTCTCACCATTGCGACGACCATTTATTGTATGCTTATACATGTACAAGTAAACCCTATTCGGTAGTGATATCTGACGTTGGGGGCTTACAAAGCAGCGCTCCAACCCTACATCGATCACTGTTTATCTGCAATGTGCATGGAAAGAACTGGCTTGACTCTTAAAGCATTGCTGATTAGCACAAATGTTGATTTTCATCCTCAAGATCTTCTCCACATTTTACAGCATACTTCCCATATATGACAACTATCATGTGACCTGTTCGGCAAATTCTAGTAAGAAACAGAGAGAGTGAAAAAACTAGGACTATTCAAACTTCTCATGAAAGTAGTTTGTATCATTACTCATTTTGTAGACATGTTAACAGACAAGTTGTTGTTTTTTCATAAACTGCAGATAAAATGATATTACCAATTTGAATATTGGAAATGATGTTCTTGTGCTTCCACATTTTCTCCAATTCTTTCAACCCAATTAGTGATATTCTTCGGAATCACAGAAAACCACCAGAAAACCTGCTATTTTTCAAGGCGTCGATGAGGAATTCATTACTTTGAAGCGGTCCTTAAATCAAGAGCTTGCTTCCAAAAGGCGCTAAATCCATCATTTTTCAATGGATTTACGGCCTTTTGGTTGCAAGCTCTTCATATATGCAATAGTTCACCTGCTGATACAAAATCTTGTCACTGAATGTTTCTGAACACGAATAAACAAACATGAATAATATCTCAATATTTTCATAACTTTAGAAGATTCAAGGTTATTCTAAAGTGTTTGGTAGGTATGTAAGTATGTATGTACACCATGTATAAACATTTTGAATTCTTACGTCACAGTTTGCTGCATTTTACCTATGCAGGTGAATATTTCATAAGAAATTCGTTTATTTCTCTTTGTCCATCCACTCTATTTTGTGGGGTTTTTTTTTCTCTCTCCAAATCGATACCTTGTTTGTATATTGTTTCGTATTTTCTACTGTTTCGAAAACAATGAGTGTTGAATTAATCCAAAGTTGAAGTTGATCATAATTTATTCGTGGAAAACATTTTTTGTTCTCATTTTCCTCACCATGAAGTTCATACTATGCAGAGATTCTTTGAGTACCTTCAACATCATTATCACATTCACATAAAGTTAATGCATATCATTCATGTGTTTTTGGACTATCAGTTTCTACTTTCATTGATACCGTATAGTTTCTTTTAAATTATGCTTTCTTAGGGAAAGATTTGTTTTAGTCTTGCAGTCTTAAGTCAAACAAATGTTCAAATGTTCAAATGTTCAACTTTATTTTCATTTCCATTTAATAAACAGGAGAAATTATATTCAATGCATAAACAAAACAAATTTTTAGTAATTTCGATATGTGAAACGTACATCAACAAGATACATGTGATGATGAGTAACGACATAATTGCATTTATAAGGTATATACAAATGCATATTACACGGATGGGAATGGAAATTGCTTTAGTGACTCGAAATATTTCAGAAAACTCTTTTTCATTTAACGTAAGATCGTGTTTCAATATCGTTATACAGATTGACAGAAATTACCTCTAGAACACAGCAAACCAGGTCTAGCCAGGAGTAAGTTTTCTGAAGAGTCGTCATGTCATGCTGTGACTTTCTATATAACAATCAATTTGAATGCATGACAACGCATATCACAGAACAAATGTCTTGTAAATCATCACATTTTTTTTTTTTCAGCAAGCCAATGCACGGCAGGACATGCAGGATTTTGCTAAATCAAATTTATTCATATGGCATTATTAACAAATTGTTACCATGAGCACACGTAGATTCATTGGGCAAATTAAATTACATGAATAAATGCATTTTTGTTTGCGATTTCACGACACTGATCACATGAGAGATTCTCCTTATAAGCTTTATTCGTTGCTCAAAAACGCAAGGACGTCACAGTACGTAATACATAATTACTAAAAATCAAATCCGGAAGGACCTCAGACACCACAAGATCTCGAGACATAGGTAATAGTCCTAGTGATATATTTTATTTTTGTATGCCAATTTGCATATAACTCCAAGGGCGGATCCAGGAATTCCCTCAAGGGGAGGCACCTTTACAAAATTAAAGGGGTCGCACGCTTCCCCCATGTGAATGAATGAATGTCAATTTATTCAAAAACCAAACATAAGTAACAAGATAACACAAATCGCTGATACAAATATGTGCATGGTTTTTATATAGGACCCCGAAAGAAGCAAGGCTTGTGAGTAGGGCCCTACGCAAGGTACAAATAAGTTGGGACTCAGCAGCACAAAGGCCAACCGCCAACGATGTAAAGTGACATTCCCCATCATAATATTCAGTTGAGAGAACAGTCAGATCAGTCACTGAAACCACCGACAGCAGACCAAGTGACCACGTAAGTTCACACACTATTCACTACGACATGGCAAGTATATATCAGAACAATCATAATACAATGTACAATGGCAACAGATAAACCTACATAAAAAAGGAGACCATAAACACACTAAAACACACACACACCCATTCCCTCACACCCCCAAACACAATCACACCACACAGAGCACTCAAAAATAAAGTAAGCTGGCCAATCTACATAACATCAAATAAATGTTTAACATGTAGATTAACAAATTCATTTCAAATTGCCTAATAGATATTATTTACACTGTACTTTGAACATAGAAAATGTTGTACTGTTCCTAATGTCAACAGGTAGTCGGTTCCACTCTTTAATGCAAGTGGTTCGGAAAGAATTATTTTCATTTCTTTTGTTTTAATGGGAAAAAATAACGGAGGGAGATGGCGTGCGCCTGGTGCGCTCCCGCCTGGATCCGCCACTGTAACTCATATCTTTATCTATTGTACTGTAAGTTATTCATATAAGAGAGGCTAGCCTTAATTCCTCTGATCTGAACATGGCATTACCAGATTGCATCCTCTATCTATAGGAAAACAAAACTCAAATGTGCTGCATGATATACCACATGTTCAATAACTCCAAATGTTCATATTAGATAAGGAATATAGAGTGCGAATTATGCGCTATCCCCATTTCCTTTCATGGAGTGGAATTTTACTGTACGGCTGTATCATGCACAAAATTTTTGAAGCGAAGGTTATTGCATATTAGATATCATATTGACATAATACATAGGAATATGCTATATCACATTTTTAATATTTGCACGCAACGCCACCGCCAGAAGTCGCTAACAATATCAAGAGTCCACATTCAATGATCACAGCTTCCCGAATTTGTACGATCCTCGATCTCAGATGATGTTTAGGCTTTCTTGCATCAAATCAATTTCTGTTTCGATCCCTTACAGGCACCATGGAAGCCTAACAAAGCAGGACTCTCAAATAAAAAGATAACGAACTTTCAGGAAGTATGAACTTTTATGACTGTTATTGTGCCTTATAAGAATACTTCAAAACACAAAAAGGAAGAGCGAAGAGTATTCTTCACTCTCCTCTTTTCAAAGTCTCCTTTCGCCAAGTAACAATACTATTGATAACTTTCATACACAAAAGTCTCCGAAAGTGTTGCCTCTCTTCCTCATTTACATCATTATGCAAACTTTCAAACAGTAACACATAAGAATGCAACATGTTATATGCAGGACCAGTGTACATTCTGATGCATATATATATATATATATAATATATATATATATATATATATATATATATATATATATATATATTATATATATATGGGTGAGAATTTTGAACGATGTACAATTGCCAATTTTCGTACCTTGTGACATTCTTTCCCTTAGAACACGCCAGGATGATCTAAGAAACCAGATTTTTTCATGCCATCTCAAAGATTGGTAAATTTCCTTTCAGGAAACATATGGTTTGGTTGACTTTTGCCTGATATTTTTCATTTCACAAGGACTTAAAGCGTAAAAATACGGTAAAAACGCTATTTTCACAATAATTTTTGTTTTTCAAACTAATGATGTGCATTTTTAATGGTACGTGGCATCTAATATCTGAGCATGTTCTGGATCTGACATATCATGGGTATGTACCACAAAATTATAAGAACTTTATGAGCACGTACAACATTACAGAGAACAATTAAAATATCAAAGTCCTAAACAGACGAACGTCCGCGATGCTTTTATTTCTATCGCTGCTGCAAATTGTACTTTGTTGTCCCAATTGTAACGTATACGAAAATTTGGTGTTCCACCTAATGAACATATCCTGCAAAAATTGTACGTCTGCTGGCTGTACATGGGACGTAATATTCTTTTATGCAAAATTATACTCAGATTTCGTCACGGACGTGCTTCCGCTATTTTCTAATAAAGATCGTAGCCCATGAAACGATATTGGCGATATTGTTCTGAGTCGTAATCAACTAAGATCTAGCAACACGATGATATGTTTGTTTTGAGTTTCTGTCCAAACTTTGTCAAATAGGAACCGAAATTGTATTTTTAGACGAACCTCCAAGAAAAAAAGAACGTCCGTGATGATTAAAACGTTTTCGAGTGGGACACCATCTTGCTTTGATGGCGAAGGTGCATTTTACCTTTGGCTCTCTTGCCGAGGAGCTGCATGCCATTTTTGGAGCGGACTGAGGTTCGTCCGCAGTTTTTGGACCATGCAAATCACCAAAAACCAAGCAAATAATTGATATTTTCTCTGAAAATTCACCTCCTGATCCCCCTCTGAGCAATACATATGTTGTAAGGATGTCAAATTTCTTATAATTTGCATTGACAATACCTTTTCAAATTTTTGAAAGAGTTAGGAAGGCTAGGTACTCTCTGCCGATTAGTTATCCGTCCTGGAACATGACCCTAGTAGTAGAACGAACGTCCGTGATAATTCCAGAGAACGTCCGTGACGTATGCAATCCCTCCGATAGGGATAACTTGTCCCGAAAATGTCCTGTATTCTTTGAAACTTTTGGCTCGAATAGCGACAAATAAAGTTTTGCAAAGTAAACAATGAGTTTAGAGCAGTACTTTCAGAATTTTTAAGGCATTATGTGATCATGATGAACAAACAGTTGAAAATTCACTCACAATTTTACGCTTGTTTTCCCTCTAATTAGGCCTATACAAAAACAGCTAAACACTTAAAACAAAGTTATGGGAAAATGGAATTTTGCGTAATCTGTAATTTCTGTGCGTTTAAATTTCTTTCTAATGAGGTTCTGGAGACAATTTGTACTGTTACAGGTTCTGAAAGTTTCGCTCACGGACGTTCTGTCCGAGAAAGGAAATTTCTGACAATTACAAATATATCACTGCACATAAGATTAAAGTTAGTTGAAAATATTACCAAATCACCGAGCCGCTCATACCCGAAAGTGAATAGCGTTCAGCACTCAATTTACCTGTAATAACAAACGGAAAACGTTTTTTTCACGGATGTTCGTTGGTTGAATAAGTCAATGGATTACATAGTAGGAGAAAGAGGATCAGTGCCACTTTTTAGTGACAGGTGCTCTAAGTGTTTATCTTTGAGTATGGTAGCTGCCGTCTCAAATAGAACACATCCAGGTTTGGTCTCCATAACGGACGTTCGCTGTAATTGTCATGATATTAAATGCCTTAATTCATTCTTATTTTTCTCTTCATGACGATTTTTCTTTCATTCCCTCAATAGCCTGAACATGCTGCGACCAAACAGAAAACAAAAACAAAACAAAACAAACCAAAACAAATCCGAAAAGTGCTACGCAATCACATTCAGGATAATGACGGAAGAAGTCTGTAATGAGCATGTGTTGAATAAGAAACGGAAAAGTTTCAAAAGGACGTGGAAGCAGTTGAATGAAAATGACTGAGAAACAGAGAAGGGATCGAGCTCCAACACACAGAGAAAAGAATTGCAAGTGCACTCCCGTTATACCAAATTCCTCTGGAGAAGTTTTTGTTTGTTTGTTTATGTTTTTTATTCATCGAAATGCCGTCACAAGCGAACAAAAATCATGCAGTATACAATTATTGTCTGATGAAAACACACAAATCCTCCGCTTATCATCACATGGTGTTGTTTTATACTCATCAATGAAAAGCAATATTCATTTGTAATTTTTTCAAAGATTTTTTTTTTCATTTTACATTTAAGAGACAGAGAGATCGTCAGTTTGTTTGTGCTTTTGTGCTTACTTTGAAAACACATATTAAAAAAAAGTAATGATTAAGAATAGGTTTAAGGTTGCACTTTGATACGTTCGCTCTTCCAAAGATTCGTTACTCCGATGTCCAAAGGTTTGTTATTCCAAAATGAAAAAAAAAAATGTAGTTAATTCAGGAGGTTTGTTACTAGAAATGTTCTTCGAAAAATAGATATTAAGGATCATTATTTTAGGTCCGTTCTTCTAAAAGTGGAATGGGCCTGATATTCGTTTAGGTGAAAACGGTTATTATGAGGTTTTGAAATTGGAGGATTTTAGATGTTAACTTGTTTCTCCACATTTGGATAAGCGAACATAAGTTTTCATTTTCCAATTAATAAGCCTTTCGGATAACCTTCGGAGATTCCTATCATGTACCGAATAAAAAAGCTTCATGATTATACGAACTCTATCAATTTTCGTATTGACAAACTGTATGAATAACGAGCCTCCGAAATGGCGCGCTACAAAAGGTTTGTTATAACAAACCATATTGTATAACATCGAAGTCACAAACATCCATCCAAGATATATGGACTTATTGTGTCTTATTATGACGAAACTTCGCAGTATCGAACCTATTATCATTTCTGACTAATATAATAACACAAATTTTTCTCGGTAACAGTGTGTAACACAAGGAGCAAACACAGAGGGATTTCTTCGTAACGTATTCGTTTGCCCTCCCCAGCTAAACTTCGTATTTCTATAACGGAGCACATTTCTGTTGTTTTTCTATATTAATTCTTTGTCATAATTTTAGCTGTGACCATGTTCGTTATAGAAAAAGCAAATTTTGCATTGTAGACTTTATTGAAGTTTAGGACCTGAATATTTACTTCATGATAGCGAAATTTTGATAAATATAATTATTAGTTCTCAAGGATGGACTACGTCACTGAGATTACACGTACGTTTGTACGTTCATTTACGAGAGATGGAAAAATTGTTTTCTTTGATTCCTCAGTATGAGAAGATAAACAAGCTTATATAATTGAGAATTGGTAATATCTATTCAGGATTTTGCAGAGGAGTTTGTTCTCGACATGAAATTGCTGTTTGTTGTGAGTAGAATGCGTTTCCAACTCAAGAGAGCTGCATTGTTCAATATCTTGTTTGTTCCGAACGTCCGTGAGCTACATGCGAACCTCCGTGATGAAAACTATGCTATGTGTGTTGTGTTATAGAGACTGCCCAGATGAGATACATCTTAAAAAGGTATATTATTATTTGGGAGTGAGGATTAAAGTATAGGATAGTGAAATAAGAGGTGAAAATATTGAGTTTCTGTAAAATGCGCGTAAAGTGGAGAAAGTGTTTACCGGAAGAGCAATATTTTCACAGAAATGACGAATTTAGTTAAATCATTAGTTGTCTACCATTACGTACAGGTTAAGTGTACAAGCTTAATATTCTGCAATCACGTACACATGTCCCTTAAGATATTTCGTTAGGATTTTGAACTGAATCAGATCTTTGGAAACTATGTTAAATGGTATTCAAATGTATGTGCAGTACTATTCCTTACGGACGTTCGCTGCTCTGGACATGGTAAACTTCAGCGGTGAATAAAAACTTGTTCCTCTGGGAATATCCTAGTATAATTGGGTTCATATTAAAGCTTGAGTTATACTCTTTCAGGTAAGATGAATGATTTGGAGAATTTCCTACTTTTTAAATTTTGCCTTGTTTTGGCTCAATTGTACATCGTTCAAAATTCTGACCCATATATATAACGAAGATTCAAGAAATAGACCAATAATGCATTATTTCGCCAATATATAAGAAAGAATGAGTTTATTGAGCAACTCAAATTTTCGGTGGCCTCCACTTTCTTCAGGAGTCTCGACGGAGAATGTCAATGCCAAAACATAAATTGAACATGAAGAGCGCGCACTCATATACACAGAATTGGTTGCTATGAGAGTGCGTACCCTTTACAATAGTGAGGTTCACACCTAGATCCCTTTACCTTAAGGTTTTCAAAACCTCGAGGTTTTGTAAACTACGAGGCACCAAACTCCAAGTTAGCGTAGATGTAGACGCATGTAGTTTTGAAAACCACGACAAACCCTTAAGGCGAAGACACCACGACGACAACACCATAAGATTTCTTAGGGTGTTGTCGTGGTTTCGTCGTGGTTTTGGGAAGGCCCCCTACAGCGCGCTTGTTACTATGACAGATGTGAACGGAGTTTTGTTAACCACGACGCTCAATTTGTTCCACAATAGCGCGCAACCCTATGTGCAAACTAGGCGCCCTTTATTTTCTATCGTAGTTAGCTTTACCTCGAGGTTTTGCTAACTGCATGTAGGTGTGAACGGCATCGAAGTTCTGTCGTGGTTAGGGGAAGGAATTTTGCGCTCGTAGTTAGTATAACTACAAGTTTTTGGATAGGCGTAGACATGGCTCATGATGTTGCCATGTAGACGCAATGTAGTCAAGGCACCCACGCATAAGGAGGAGGACATTGACATGTTTATTACGTAACAATGGTGTTCAATTACTTTGTATTATCACATGTTATGATATCGACATGTACTCATCAACGTACCATAAGTTACAAAAATAAGTTAAAGAGCGCTCCAACAATTAAAGGGTGTGTACAGTTCTGGTCGAGGTGAGGATTTAGCTTTTAACGTTTTGCGAGATATTCAGAAACCACCCTATGAGATGTCAAGGAGCATGCAATTCTAAGGGGTATCAAAAGTTTATTTGATGAAAATCGGTTTTGAAATGGCTGAGATATCCAAAAACAAGGTGAAACAAAGAGATCCTAATAAAGTTGTGGCATGTCGCCTTTTATTATTATCACTCTTTTGGATATCTCAGCCATTTGAAAAACAATTTTCATTAAATAAACGTTGAATCCTTCTTCGAATTGCATGCTCTTTCATATTTCATATGAGGTTTCTCATTATCTCACTTAAGAATGTTCAAAACATGAATCCCCACCCCAACCAGTACTGTACAGTCCCTTTAAATTGTTTCATGACTTAGAATACAATAATCATCGGTAGGAAGAAGTCGGTATAATAATTCCTGTTAAGAAACAGATGAAATCATCAATTACAAAAGTCACAGGTCAGTGTCACACTGAAATCTAAACAGATTTGAACATGCAATAACCCACAGATTTCTCTAAACACCAGTGGTAGTGAAACACTTATCAATTAGAAAGATATATTGAAAAAAATATTTCATAATCCTCGTCATGACTTATTCCTCTCTTTAACGGAAGAATGAGTAACCGTTTGGAATGGATAAATCCCTGTTCAACCCTTCGCCTTGAAAGCTCTTACTCTTCGCGATTACTCGTAACTCGGCGAGTTTTCTTTCCTCTGCTGATGTGTAACGTGTATATATAGACGTTTTATAGTTTGGGGCCTGAATTCAGGGTGTTCGTCTCGATTTTCGACACCCATGAATCATGCAGCCCATGAGTCCACACTATAGGCAAAAAGGCCCAAACTCATTTCATCACAGGGCCTTTAATGTACACAACGAACTCCTAGGTTTAACCATTGCTGATAAGTTATCACGGTTATTATAGATAATTATGGGGAAATTTAGGTAAACTTTTCTTTCTTTAATTTATCATGTAAATTTGTCAAACAGACTTTTATGCATTCACCAATCCTTTGTTTGATGAACTATTCTTTAAATTCTGGATTTATGTGATTATCAATTACAACAACTTATGCACAAATCTAATTTTACAAAACTCTGGAATGTCATAGCAGCCAAGTTTTCTTTTTTTTCTGTATTGATTAACTTTAAGAGAATTTCATGAATATGTTATACTTGAAATATTCTTTTTGATATTTATCTATCAGATATTTATCTATCATCTTCGATATCCATCGATCATCTCTCTGTCTCTCTCCCCTTTTATGTAGATTTGGCCTATTTATTTGTACCATACTTTCTCCTTTCTCTCGAAAGCAAAATTCAATCATTTCATTTGAACCATTTTTGTAGAAGTTTTGCTATATGTTCAATTTCAAAAGCTTACAAGCTGTCATACATGCTGTGCTTTTAATTCTAACAGTCCCTCTTTTCCATGTTCGTATGGCTGTTTTGTATTATTACTTGCTGCTGAATTATTTTCGAGTTAAATTATACGTCTTGGCTATTTTTCTTCGTCATGAAAGTACTATAGAAGATGTTAATACATAATAATTATAATAAGTCAATTATTTTGCTCGTTGTTTTGTTTTTGTGAACAGAAAGTTGCAATAATTTCAAATCAATCAACGAGTGTGCTTAATGATGATTCGTGTACTTTTTGAATGTGTATGGCTTCCGTTGTTGGCAATGAGGTTTAGTGCTAAATGATTATTTCAAATGGATCGACTTTTTGTTTTAGTTCACTAAGTGGTAAAACAGCTAGACCTACTTGTACACCTGTTTAACCATTCCCTAACACTTGTCTTCCATTGTCCTTCTCTAGTTCTGACAAAATTAATTTGTATCTTGCTATCCTTCTATATATCTATCTGTCTGTCTGTGTATCTACCAATGTATTTCTCTGTCTCTTTGTATACTAGAATGTTTCTATTGTCTATTCACATACTCTTTTAATAATAATTTGAAACAGAGACTGCAGGCGACTTACTCCTATTTCCCCCTTTTTAACTTACTTCAGTTGCAAAGGTTTAGATGATATCCTAATGTAATTGTTGCTAATTCACACCGGGTAGCAGTAAACAATACGTTTAAACTCTTCACAATCTGCATATTTTTCAGGCAGGTTTATCGTGAGTGGATGAGGTGAGGGAGAGGATGGGGATTTGAGGACAATTTAAATGACCTTGCACACCATCAGGAGGTTGGGAACATATTTTTGAATACATAGATATAACAGACTGTTTTTGTCCACAAACTCGTTTCTGTGGTACGGCTAAAACCTCATTTTCAGACAATTGAATTCAAAGTTTATTCGATTCCTCATTACGACCGAGCTCGTGTATATCTGCTTCTACCCCTCTATTGTATAGTGAAACTTTCAGAGAGTGAAACTCTGATGTTTGTAATTCAAGTTCGAGAAATTCTATGTGGGAACGTACGTATTTAGGTGAACTGCTATTTTTCCATTCACTTACTTTCTTCTCTCCCCTCTATCTCCGTCTCTCTCTCTCTCTCTCCCTTTCTCTCTCTCTCTCTCTCTCTCTCTCTCTCTCTCTCTTTGGCAAGCTGCTACTTTCAGCGTTATTCATGGTGTCCACTTAATATTTCCTACTTGATCAAAGAGGTTGCATGGCCAAACTCTCAGAGTGGACAAACGCCTAAAGCTGCAGCAAACTACACAGTTGTCGTATCCCCCTCCCACACCCTCCCCCGCTCGGCCGCTTCGCTCCCTCGCCGAGGATCTCACACCGTCACATAATGTACCCCCGTATGTTATAATCATATTCCTTTACAGTGAATTTTCTACTATGTTTAATTCCCAGAAATTTGCTTTTAGATAATCTACAAATGCGACTTTTATACTCTGCTTTTACAAAAAGTCAAAAGGGGGTATCCCCCATCCCACACCCTCCCCCGTTCGGTCGCTTCGCTCCCTCGACGAGGATCTCACTACCCCCGTATTTTACATTCATAGTCCTTTACAGCTATCTTTCCACTATGTTTAACGTATGCTTCAATATGAATACGTGCCACTAACAATGTATGTACATATACATGTATAATATGTACAGTGTATAATGTAAATGTACATGATGATACAGGCACCAATAAATCAAATATTTAAAACAAAGAATAAATAAAGGTACATAAAGTGTCAAAACGTACCCCCTTGAAAAAAGCTGACTACGTGTAGTTGTGCTCCTATATTGCCTCTAAACTTACGATGCTAGACCTAAGCTATACTGAAGAACTGATTCCTGCGTGAACACAATCGGTGAAAAGAAAATGATCAAGGAAATACGATTAGTGTTGCTTGCCACTTTATAGACTGCCGCTGTTGTGCATTAATATTATGGCATTGATTATAACGATTATCATTACCATATAGTAATCGTTACCATCAGCAAAGTGTGTGTGTGGGGGGGGGGGGCAACAAGCAGAACAGAAAGAAAGACCAGGGCACTTGTTTTTGTTGGAATTGCATTTTTATTTCCTGCATTGACAATTTAAGATTCTGACTATGTTGCTAATCTTTTACAATGCCTTGTTATGATTACTATGGGTGTCACCAACATCATAACCGTCATGATAATGTCATTTGTCACAGATCATTATTTCTATGTAGACTTAAAATGTTGGAGAGGTAAACGTGAACAAACGTTACAAACTACGATACCACGTGACTTCGGCCCTGGACGATGGCAGCTCTCCTTCAGATACTATTCAACTAGAGACGAATTCCTGAACGTCTCAAGTGACTGTCATGGAAGCCGACCTGTGACCCTTGACAAAACCGCAAATGATTTCACGGAGCGAAAATTGGGACTTTTCTGTTGCTCGAACTTTCGGGTTAGTCATATTTACCAAGCAAAAAATTGAGAAGGATTTAGGAAAATCAGAATAACATACATTGTCCTACATAATTTACAAATCGCATGGAGAAGAACTTCAAACAACGTCAAGTTCAAAACTCATAACAAACAAACACACATACATACAACAAATACACACACACTCACACATGCACACTGTACGTGCATGATATCCGACATTTTGTGCATGACACTGACATCGTTAAACTTGTGTAGTGTAAAACACTTTAGAGAAGGTTGCAATAAAAGCAGCTGCCATTATAGCCTTTATCAAGGCCCTTATGCTGCTGTCAGCACTGGTATTGAGTGTCGAGAACAAAGAACTATGGAGCCAAAGCCGGGAAAGAGATCCTGACCGGATAAAACTTGAAACCACTCACTACCCCTATTAAATATTTCAGTCAATGCCGAGAGCAACACAGAACACCACAGATCATCAGGCGGAGTCTCACCTTCCGTTTCCATGACAACCTCCTTGGTAACGAGAAATGCGTCGCTCGTGGAGAATTCAGCGATGAAAGGTGGTAGGCAATTATGTTACCTTCGTTTGATACTTTACCGTATTTTTTTTTTCTTCTCCCGCTGAAATTGGGAAAAATCAAATGAACACTTGACGATCATTTTGTTAAATGCCGTATGATGTACTTAAGAAAAAGCGACAAAGGAATAAAAACTGTTAGAAGGAGAATTAATACTGAGACGACTAACAGTTTCGGTTAAAGTCGATGATGACTGATGCAAAGCGCTTCTTTTTTTACAAGTTTATTAACCCTGAAAAGAAAATGACACTTTAAGTTAGAGAAATACAGATAAAATCTTTTGAAAAGTTTCAGTTGGAAGCAGCGTTGTAATTTCTTTTCTAACTTTATTCTGTACTAAAATCAAACTGACAAAACAACCTCTTTTGGTTGTAAGTAAACCAACCTCGACATTACACGAAAGACATTCTACATAAGACTGTTGGTATGATAAGAAATAAGTAGCATGGCACCGAAATATTGCCGTACCATGTTTCTTTTGACATGGTGCAAATATTCAATAGTTAACGGAAACGTCGATGTTTTACTTATAATTAAACAACAGCTGAGAGCCGTGCATATAATCAAAATTAATATTCAGGTTGTCCTGGTTGCCCGGTTATCATCGCTGTGGTGAGCATCGCCGTAGTCATGGTTGTCGTTACTATGGTAGCATTTTACCTGTTTCACCGATGTCGAATGGGGTGAGTGTCATCTAGGCTACGCCTTCTTAGCTTGGAGGGGCGGGGTTGGAGGGGAGCGGAGGGGCGGGGCGAATGGCAAATATCCAAAGCACATATAGTCTATGGATAATCCCCTAATTCTCTCAGTCCTGTATTAGCAACATATTATATTTATTATAATTATATAATTATAATCATTAATTATTATATTTCCAGCCCTAAGGGGAAAATGCGGAATAAATTATAGTTTGATGGAATTTTAATAAAAAGCATGGAAATATTTACAAAAATGCAAATACTGCTCTTTTTTGAAAAATAATGGTTCGATATGGGCTCAATACAGAATTGAATTGAAAAGAGCACAAAATGCATCTTATACCACTAAATTCTGTATGTTAATAAAAAAAAGACAACTCTGTTTTAGACAAAGCAGATACCTAAATTCCCCCAATGACCCGTTTTCTGTGCACATCCAATATATACACCCATTTTTTTTTCATCCCTGCCAAGCTCCCCTATATTGTATTGATGGTACAGTCCTCAATCCATACACACTATGTCGTATCTGCCCTACTATGGAGTACTCCTGAGGCTCCAGATCAATGAAAATGCTTTGAAAAACATTCTCAAAACCTTTAGGGGAATAAAAAATTCCCTTTTGGAACGAATTCCTTCAGGTACCTCGTTTTGAGATGTATATTCCCCCTTTCGACGATTTTAAACTTATATATATAAAGAACGACCCAAGTCCATGGAAGACCATTTTGAGTAAACTTAAAAAAACTTCATATCTTTTTTATTTGTCCAATAATATTCAATTTAACTGTGATGGGAAGGCAACATTGTATATACAAGTTAGAACATATATTATCATGACAATTAACATTTACATTAATTGTGGAGAGGCCATTTTGTAAGATGGACTTGGGTCGTTCTTTGATTCATATGGACTTGGGTCATTCTTTGATTCATATACTTGATATTCTGCTATAGAGATGAGAGAAGGGCGAGAGAGGGCGCTATAATATGAATGTAAGAATGACCCAAGTCCTTCATTCTTATATTCATATAAGATTTAATTCATTTATTTCAGGCACTTCCGGGGGCAATTAGGATTTATCATTTATACACAAGATGAGTCCATGCATAAGCTACAATTTCCAATGTCAAACTGAATTTGGCCAAAAATTGGACTTGGGTCGTTCTTATATTCAGGTCTTCATATATATATATATATATATATATATATATATATATATATATAATGTATATATTTATATCATATATAATTATACGATATATCACTAGATCCGACCGGAATCTGCGAGCAGAGCAGGCGATAGGAGACAAGGCTCCAGTCGATTCGTCCGATGACAAGTATTATGACGTTCTTCAGAGAGATACTAAGATCGAAAAAGCTCGTCATCATATCATTGGAGAGTCACGTCACCACGGCTACCGCGATTCGTCTGATGTTGATACTATAGTCCCTATTATTCGGTGGTGAAGCCTGACAGTTGTGGCTTGCAAAACAGTGCTCCAATTCGGCATGAATCACTGTGTAGCAGCGAAGTGTACGGAGAACCAGCTTGACTCTTAATTATCATTGCTTGGTGATTTTCATTCTGCGAAGACCTTCTACACATTTTAAATCATACTTTGATAACTTCCTCTTACGATGTATGAGCATAATATAACTGCATGCTGCAGCAAATTTCAAAGAAAATTCAAAGAAGTTCAAAGAAAGAGAGATGAAGTAAGACGGTCTACACTACGAAAGCACACGGTCATGTTCACATAATATGTTTATGAAGTGAAGAAATATAATCTTGCAAATTTAACGTTGTTAAGATCTATACAAGCAGCTTCTTCATTTTGTTTACTTCTTTCAACCTGAAAAAAAAATGTGACAACTGGCGTGATAACAATGCCAAAACTACTGCTAGCTGTCAATATCCTAGAGCGAGAGTGTCATCAATAACGGTTCATTAGGAACAATGCTCGAATATGCTGTATAAAATGTTGCATGTTAGACAACTCCACATTTGCTAATGTGCCAATGTTGTGAATATAAAGAAAGATTGTGCTTTAAGTATGAGCTAACCCAATTTTCTGACATTATCACTGGGTAGAATTTCATTGTAAGCTCGACGTGTCTCGGAGAAAATGTATAATGACTGAAGGTTTATTGCATGTGGTTGTTAGCTACTATTATATTGATATGTTATATCAGATTTCAATGTTTGCACGCAACGCCACGCTCAGAAGTCGCTAACATTATCACGAGCAAGATTGTGCAATCATCGATGTCAGCTGATGCTTAAATTTTCTTTCATCAGATGAATTTCTGTTTCGGTCCCTTGCAGGCATCATGAAAGGCTAACAAAACAACATAGGCTTACTCTAGGGAGAATAGAGAGAGTGAGAGGAAAAAAAAAGAAAGAGAAAATGGACTTTCAGGAAGTATAAACTACAGCGGTAGAGCGAATAATGTTTTTTAATGTCTTCTTTCACAGAGCGATCACCCTTTCATTGACGTTTTACATAATGGGGTTACCGCAAACCTCTTTTCCACATTTACACCATCATGCAAACTTTATCAACTTTCTCAAATAATAACACATAAAAGTAAATCATATTGTCTGTATATAGGTCCAATTTACACACTAATGTATAGCACGTTATATATATATATATATATATATATATATATATATATATATATATATATTTATGACTCATATTCAGCACGAATTATACAGCCCATGAGCTCGGCTAATAGTCAAATAATTCCCATAAAGTCCGGTACTGGACAAATACGGCCCATGGGTTCGACACTCATAACATCTTTGGCTTAATGTACCCTCTGCACTTTTACTTTAGACATTTGATGGTAAGATATTATGGAAATACCGTTTGGATAATATCAATATAATTATACTAGACATCTGAAGTCCTGAAATGAATAGGCCTAATGTCTCTTTCCTCTGTATCTTTTAAACTTACTTCTTCTTTGATTCTTCCTTCTATACATTATGGACTTATGGACTTTTGGACAAGGGATATGAGGAAAATTCAGTTAAACTCTCAATTTAGAGACTTTATCTATTACAAAATAAGGATCTCTTTATGATTTGTAACACTGATTTTTATTCACACACCAATCCTTTGTGTCGCGAAGATAAAATTCTTACAATTCAGGTTGTATATGTTTTTTTCTTTATTTAGAAAATCCCATGCACAAATTTCATTACAATGATCTTTCAATGATATTATCTGAAAAAAGAAATAATTAAAAAAATGTTTATATTCATCGGGTCTAATTGATTCAGTTTACCAAAGCTTCAGAGAATTATTGATTATTAACTTCATAAAAGAGACAATTCAAGAATAAATCACTTCAAAGACATTCTGCTTGGTATTTACCAAGCATCCTCAATATCCTTTCCTCTCTCTATCTCTTTCCTCTCTCATCTCAATTTATCTCATCTATGTTTCCTATTGTTCTTATTCTCTCCTCCTTTCTCTTTCTCCTTACCGTGCTTTTTAAATTTAAACCATTTTTGGTATTACGTTTTGTAATGTGTTCAATGTTCAGATGTCTTAGTAATACAGGAATGATCTTCACCCCTTACTCTTTGTTTTTTCATAAAACTACTAAGTTTCAGAAGTATTTGTTTTAAAGTAAACCTTTTTTCTACATCATTAACAAAAATCCTGGAATGTTATTGCATTGCAAAAACAATTGTAATTCAGCAATGTTTGTTTCTTAATTGTAAAGACCAAAAAAAAAAAATAATTCAAATTGATAAGTCGATGAGTCTGCTTGAGGATTTTATGTGTATCTCGTGAATGTGCATTTTTCCTTCGTTGTCATTGATTTTGTGTGTTAATGCTTATTATTTCAAATACATCGACTTTTTTCACTTGGCGCTAAATTGAATACGCACACACGGTTTTGCGTTCCCTCATACTTGTTTTTCATTTTCAAAACAAAAAATAATACAAAACAAAACAAAACAATTCGACACGTAAGAAAATATTCCAAAGTGTACAAGACTTCTGATCAGTTCATAGGCATAGATAGTAAAGACTTGAAAAAGTCAGGCATTGTCTGTGCGGTAGGGTGTGAGGGCGTCTCTGTGTGTTTGCATTTCATTGTTGGCTTCTATACATGCTTTCATAGGCCTAGTTTTGTTTCAAAGTTCCTCAACTAGCCAGAAATTTATCTTCTGACTTTTAAAATCAGATGTAAACAAAAGGAATTATGTATCGTCAGACATTAACTAACATTGGTTGGCATCAAATGTGACCATTACAATAGTCACGTGTGATCGAACGATACGTAAACACACACACACACACACACACACACACACACCCAAAACGAGATCACTAAAACTCGATCCTTTCTAGTTAGGAAAATTAAACGAAACATAATTATCAATATATTTGACCTCAAATATTTTTCGGGACTTCAGTGTTCTTCATCACATTACCGCAAATAGCAAAATACACGGTTCACTGAACGCTGAGAAAAATCATAACTAGGTGTGTATTTGTTTTTATCAAAACTGGAATTAGAGAATGCAAGCAACCTGTTCATATTTTCCCCTCTTTTACCTACGTCACCTCTTGTCTGTTGCATAGGGTTTGGATGATATTCTACTCTTTTTGTTGATAATTCGCACCGATTTTTTTGCAACGCTGTAGGATAGCAGTAAATAATACACTTTTTGTCTCTGCACTGTTATGAAGCAAAAACACATTTGGTACAAACCCTTTTTGTTCTAGTTATACAGAATACAGTAGAATATGAAATGCATTTGATATTAGATTTTAAAAAATCAAAAACGTGAATGAAAACATATCATTTAGGCCTGTTTGGGATGGGTGGATAGGGGGAAGGGGGATTTGAAGATGACTCAAATTGATTTGGATGCACGTCAGGAGTTCGACAACTACGAGTCGTGAAGTCCACGAGTCATACAGTCTACAAGTCATACAGCCCACGAGTCATATAGCCCATGAGTCGCACAGCTCATGAGTCATAAAGCCAATGAGCTCGGACAGTAGGCAAATTGAAGGGGCCACGAGTCCGGCACTAGGCAAACAATGCCCAAGAGTTTGACACCAAGTAAAAAAAAAAAGGCCCACGAGACCGACACATCAACCCCCATTAATGTAATGTCTGTCTCGCGTTTTCTCTCTCTCTCTCTCTCCCTCTCTCTCTCTTGGGCCTTATTTGCCCCGTGGGCCGCATGACCCGTGTTGTCGGTATCGAGCAATGACCTTTATGATTTTACACACCCTATACTAGGTTGTGAACATGTTTTTGATTGTACAGATATAATTCACTGCTTTTGTCCTGAACAATTGTGCCTAAGTTACACCTAAAGCATGATTTCCAGACAGTTAAATTTCAAAATTTACCCAAATTAAGGGGGGGGGGGGGGAGAGAACCCAGTCAACAACATCCCACCATATTCCTCAATCCCCAAGTAAAATTGAGCTCATATAACCTCTCTAGTGAAACTTTCGTAAATAACGAACCTCCGGTTCAACTAAGCCTACGACAAAGTGACTACGGGATCGTAAATATCAGGCGAACTGCTATTGTTCCATCAACCTACTCCCTCCTTTTCTTTCTTGTGATAGGCTGGCTACTTTCAGCGTTATTGTGTCCACTAAATATATATTCGATGATAAAGGAGGTTAGCTCAGCTCCAGAGTGGACGAAGACCTAGCTGCAGTAAACTACACGCTTGTGCATGTAGACAACCGTTATCTGCATTTAAATTATCTGGATAGAAGGGCATGAGGCTTCTCATTTCGCTGACCCTCTTGTACCTAGCCGCAGCAAATGGTAAGGTTATACGTAGTATCTCTTGTACAGTACAAAGAAGTCACTGTCATGCGGTATGTGGTCAAAGCGTCAATGCTTTACGATTTCAAACTGAATCAGATCTTTGCAAACTATGTTAAATGGTATTCAAATGTATGTGCAGTACTATTCCTCACGGACGTTCGCTGCTCTGGACATGGTAAACTTCCGCGGTGAATAAAAACTTGTTCCTCTGGGAAATTCCTAGTATAATTGGGTTCATATTAAAGCTTGAGTCATACTCTTTCAGGTAAGATACATGATTTGGATAGTTTCCTACTTTTTAAATTTTGCCTTGTTTTGGCTCAATTGTACATCGTTCAAAACTCTTACCCATTTGTATTGTACTAAGGCGAACCTTTAATTTGTTGCACACTTTCACTGATTTTTGTTCATTTTTTTTCTTCACAAACACACAACCACGCAAACACGATTAAAAATCCTGATCATTCTGTGGGTGGGGGCAACTGATGGGTAACACCCTGACAACTCTTCTTTTTCCATCTCTCATATCTTCCTTATGCCATTATCAGGACACCCTATACAATTTATTGATCTATAGGTGGCGCTGTTCATCCTGTCGGTCTCGTGGGCCTTCTTTGCTTAGTGTCGGTCTCGTGAACCTCTTTTGCGTAATGTCGGTCTCGTGAGCCTTGTATGCATAGCGTCGGTCTCGTGGGCCTTTTAAGTGTAGTGTCGGTCTCGTGGGCTTTGTTTGCTTATTGTCGGTCTCATGAACCTTTTGTGCGTAGTGTCGGTCTCGTGAGCCGTATAACTCATGGGCTTATTTTACTTGATGTCGAACTCGTGGGCTGTATATCTGGTGGGCTGTATGACTTGTGGGTGTCGGTCTCGTGACGTGCACCCAGATTTACGCCCATGATGGTAGATGTACACGGATATACTGAACGCTGGAGAGGGATTATACTATAGTTTGTGCCTATAAAAACAAACAAACAAAAGCCTAATTTGAAACAGAGCCTACAGGCGACTTGTTCCTATTTCCCCCTTTTAAAGGCATTTTTTACCATTTGTGACCGTGAACCACAAAACGAACAAAAAAGTCGCACACAGTGATTTTGAGTGAGGACTAAAATAAGTGAAACGGCTCAACCTATAATCAATCTTGAGTTTTTCATATTTTCTGAAAGAGCAAGTCTTTTTCTATATTATGTTAAAGTTTGGGATCATAGAGCAAACAGAAACGTGTGTTTTCAGCAGTTTTTCTCGAAAACTTTTTGATGGAATAGTGTGGTTAGTTGTTTCTCATAGAACCTTCTTCCCATTTCTCAAAAACCCTGTCCATACACTTCACGTTCAATTCCAATAACTTTAAAGAGAATGGCGTTACTGTGTTGAAAGTTGGTATTAATCACGTATAGAATGTGCTTATGAAGCATCTTTAATTTCAGCTTAATCTGATAATCCCTTTATTGTTGTTGCTTCAATGGTCAACATCCTGTTTTTTTGTTGCAACTGACTGACAAATTGCCCTACATCGACGTAAATAAGCACTGAATTGATCAGTGTGTTAGTAGTAGCCATGATAAAAAATCATAGGCGTACATACTCGAGCAGGATTCGAACCTACGACCTCCTGATCACCGGACAGGCGTCATCTCCACTAGACCACCGAGCTTTCGCCCGACAGCAAGTGTTGGTTCTACGTCGATGTAGGGCAATTTGTCAGTCAGTTGCAATGAAAACATCTCGACGGTAGAACATCATGAATTTGAATAACAAAGCAGTACCCGCTGCATGTTATAAGGATTAGAACCATTAGGAGAGTCCATTTGGATTGAGTTATATATCATTAGCTTAGAGTTTGCTCTTTCAGAATCTACTCTTAACTAAAGATCCATGTCTGGCGACTATTTGGTTGTTTTGTGATGCAGGGTCACATTTGCAGATGAAACAAAAAAACCCAGCGTTAGTGCTTAAAACATCCACTGTAAAAATTTGAATCGGTAGAATCGATGTATTGGTAAATATACAAAATGTAAACAATAGTTATAATAAACATGTTTCAAGACTAAACCGTCTACAGTTACAGTTTAGTGAGAGAAATACAGATATCTTCTCATATTTTAGGCTTTATTACGAAAAATTAATATGATAGAATGTTTTGTGGTACAACAGACCTACACATATGCATTAAATGTAATATTTAGATTTTTTTTTTTATCATTGTCTCCACAGGTAGACAAGAACTTCAGTTTCAACTTCCAGTTGCAAATGTTTAATGCAAAGGTTTAGATGATTTTACATTTGCTGATAATTCACACCGGGTAACACTAAACAATAGTTTAACCTCTCCACAATCTGCATATTATTCAGGCAGGTTTAGAATGAGTGGATGAGGTGGGGTGGGGATGGGGATATGTGAACAATTCACATGACTTCGCACACCTTCATGAGATTGGAAACAGATTTTTGAATGCATAGATAGACTGTTTTTGTCCTCAAAATCGTTTCTAAGGTACAGATAAAACCTGATTTTCAGACGATTAAATACAAAGTTGATTCGATCCCTCAGTAAGATCGAGATCGTTTAATATCTGCTTCTACTCTTTTACTGTATAATGAAACTCTCAGAGAGTGAAACTCTGGTGTTTGTAGTTCAAGTTCGACAAACTCACTGTTGGAACGTACGTAAAGTGAACTGCTATTTTTCTATTCACTTACTTCCTGCTTTCTCTTTGGAGAGCTGTTACTTTCAGCGTTATTCAAGCTTTCCACTTGATATTTCCTACTTGTTCGATGATAAAAAGGGGGTTGCATGCATGGCCCAAATCTCGGAGTGAATGAACGCCTAGCTGCAGCAAACTACACACTTGTGTAGACAACAACCGGTGACGGTTGTCTTCATTTAAAACATCTAGGTGGAAATAATGGACGTGATGTTTGTAATGACGCTGGCCCTCTTGCACCAAGTCACAGCAAATGGTAAGGTTACCTATAGTATACCTCTTCACGTGCTGCCGGGGCTAATAGCGTAACATGCTTACTTTAAATTTAACAGAGAGGTATCTGTACTATAGTTAAAGCGCCATTACTGCGATCACTCAAAATGGGAATGGACCAGCAAATGAAATGATGCACAGTGCTTGTAACGAGATTTGGTTACCACCTACAACACTGGTGAAATAATTATGCCTGTACATGATGTATTCAAATTTTATGCATATTATGTTTGAGAATGGTAAAGTGATGATAACAGTTCTTACAGATATCTTGTAAAGCAGTACTTATAGTTTAGAAAAAGAAGGTTTCACAGTCTGAATATGCTGTCAAAGTTTTTGATGATATGCAAATATGAAGCTTTAAAAGATTGGGTTAAAAATCAATGCAAAATTTATTACAAGACATAAAATTGGCGAGTGAGTGACCGGATTATTACATTTATGTACTTACAATAAAGAGAGTGATGTTAAAGTAAATAATCAAGAAAAGTTTGTGTCATTGCTTAATTTGTTTATATATCTCTTGAAAGTAAAAGCATAATTCTAAAAACTTTTGCATGCTGAAGATTCTTCTTTACTCATTGGAACATAACCCTTATCTCGATCATCAAAAAAAAAATAAAATATATATATATATATATATATATGTATTATTTTCTTAAACTGACCCATAACTATGTACAATAATGTTTTTAATGCATGCCTCTTTTCTTTTTAGCAGAAATTTATATGCAACAAAGCTTTTCTTTCCACGAAGCTTTACTTTAATACACTCCCGTCATTATCTTTTCAATTGATACACCGTTATTTCATATTCATGTCTTTCAAACATCTGCGCATAATATCCGTTGTTAGAATTCAGTCTCAGTCGGACTGACTAACACAAAAATGAAATGTGGTTCCTTATTCCAAGAGTTCGTTATAGTACGCACGCACCTAAGTATCTTAAAATTTTTTGATTAACGAATCTTTGGAATAACAAGCCTTTGGATTAGCGAGACCTCGGACTAACGGACATAGGGAATAACGATCGATGTGTAATCGTTATGATAATGCCTCATATCGACAATTCTAGCTTTCCATCTCAAGTCATGAATATATGTATAAAAAGAAAATGAATGGATTTGAGAATGCAATAAACTCCTACTGCTTGTAATACCACCAATAGTTCTATACAACTAAGAATAATTCTTTTCGTGGATTAAGTTTTGCAGGAATGTTGTCAAAAACATATCTTCATTTCTCTTTCTCCTCTGGATAGGAGAATGGGCCTGCGATTTTCAGTCTTCTGACTGTGACATGAGGGACGACTGGAGAGGAGGATGTTGGAGTCGTGGTCTATGGCCTTCAACTAATGGTACGTTTTAGACCTGTACAAAGCGAATTCAGATAAACTAAACGTCACGCAGAGTTAATGATAAAATCATATGAATAGAAATGGCATTGATATCGTCAATGATAACGGCAATTGTATTGCCCTGCTGCTAAGCATTTAAATAGGATCACACGAGAAAAATCATGACACAAATTGTAATGGCCTAATTTATACAAAGATCACATTACTGTACAGTGTCGTATACTATTATTAGCAGTCATTTTGATTTTGTGTGTGTGGGTGTGTTTTGTGTTGTTGTTGTTGTTTTTTTCATTTCATTTCACACATGCATGTTCACATGCATGTTTTTTTTTTCATTTCCAATCAAACACAAATAATACACTTTGACATGATTACATATTGGTTATAACACATTATAATACATATTGGTTCTTAAAAGAACTTCATGGAAATGAAAATTGAGGGGATGCTAAAAAGCGAGCTTGTAGATTGCAGTCCCCTAACTTACGTTACATTACTACAATACATTAATTATATATGACTTTTAACAAGATACAACGATACATGTACCGTACAAGCTAATCATTGAAAGTATACAGTTTTCATTCAATCAAATCGGATGGTTACATGAAGTGTACGCTTTCACATGTATATACACATACACATACACATACACACACACCTACTCATACACACACATAGACATAGACATAGACATAGACATACACACACATACACAAAAGCACACACACATACAAACATACACATACGCACACACACGCACGTACACGCACATGTATGCATCCAAACACATTGTGCACACACAGAAGAGAGTATCGTACGGATGGGGAGGAGAGAGAGAGAGGGAGGGAGGGGGGGGGGGGGGAGAGAGAGCGAAGGGCATGCAGGTCGCATTCTCGATGCAGGGAGGGGGGGGGGGGAGAGAGAGAGCGAAGGGCATGCAGGTCGCATTCTCGATGCAGGGTGAAGAAAAAAGAACAAGTCCAAACAGTCAAACTAATCATGGGGTACATATGAGCTAATCAAATATTTCTTTAAATTACTGGAGAATGATTTCAAACTAATGGAATCTTTTATATTTTTCTCAAGGGAATTCCAAAATTTGGGGCCACTGTAAATAAACGTGGATTTTGTAAATAAAGTTCGGGTAAGGGGCAAATGATACTCATCTGTTTGACGAGTGGGGTATTTATGAATATTTTTATTCTTATTAAACATATTTTCAAAAACTAAAGGAAGTGAATTATTATACAAACTGTACATAAATTGACCAAGGTAATAATAATACAAATCCCTTACTTTCAAAACCTTATCCTCCGCAAATAATCCGTCAGTATGGGAATATTTGGAGGTATTACATATTACTCGAAGTGCTCTTTTTTTGTAACAAAAATAATCTATCCAAATAAGTTGAATATGTATTTCCCCATACTATAATTCCATACGTTACATAAGGTAAAATTAACATTGAATATAACATTATCAACTTTTTAACAGGAAAACAAAACTTTACTTTATTAATTACACCTATGTTACTGGAAATTGTGCGGCATATACAATATATATGTTGTTTCCAAAAAAGCTTACTGTCTACAGTTACACCAAGAAATCTGACGGAATAAACCTGTTTTATCACTTCATTTTCAAAAATTATATCATGTGGCAATTTATCAAAGGTATTACTAAACAACATCACATTTGTTTTCTGCAAATTAAGCGATAATTTATTTGCTCTTAGCCATTGCATTATCTTGTTCAATTCTATATTCATGATATCAACTAGTGTATGAGGATTTGAATGAGAAAAGAAAAGATTAGAATTATCTGCAAATGATATAAAAGAAGGAACATTTGAAGATTTTGGAAAATCATTGATGTAGATAATAAAAAGTAACGGCCCTATATAGTATACTTCTTTGTGGAACTCCACAATCAACTGAGCGCAAAGAAGATTTTTCATTGTTTATACAAACAAATTGATTTCTATCTTTCAAATAGCTTCTGAACCACTCCAAGGCCTTCCCACGTATACCATAATGATTAAGTTTATAAAGAAGAATGTCGTGGTTAATCGTGTCGAAGGCCTTGGAGAGGTCCAGGAAGATTCCTGCAGTATGTTGAAACTCATCAATTGCTCGAGATACTTTTTCAGTGAAAGATAATATTGCATGTGCTGTGCTATGTTTCTTGCGAAATCCAAATTGATATTTTGACAAAATGTCATTTCTATTTAAGAAATCTATAACTCGAGAATATATTATATTTTTTAATATTTTAGATATATTAGGCAAAAGTGAAATAGGTCTGTAATTATCCAATTCGTCCCTATTACCCTTTTTGAAAATTGGAACTATTTTTGATATTTTCATAACATCTGGTACCTGCCCTTGTGATATTGATAAATTGAAAATATGAAACAAAGGATCAGCAATATAAGTTATTATATTTTTTAACAGTCAATTATCAATATCATCATAACCAGAACTTCTTTTAGAAGGTAAATTATGAACAATATCTAAAATATCATGTACTGTTACAGGTGAAAAAAAGATTGAATTTTGATTACCTACGTCCAGGTAATCGTAAAATTCTTTAGTAGACAACGGAATATTTGCACAAAGATTCCGGCCAACAGTTGAAAAATATGAATTACATATTTCTGCTATCATACGTAAATCTTTTATTTCCAATCCATCATTCTTAATTTCAGAAATAACATTTCTTTCCTTATGCTTATTCAATTTTTCATTTATCAATTTCCAAGTATTACGCATATCATTTTTAAACAAATCTAATTTTCTCATATAATAATTCCTTTTTTTCTTTACGCAATACCATAGTTAGAGTATTCTTATATGCAGTATACTTATCACGGGATTGCTGTGTTTTTTAGCCTTACTTACATAATACACTGTACAAATTATTTTTAC
Organism: Diadema antillarum; assembly: GCF_040938485.1. NCBI lineage: Eukaryota > Metazoa > Echinodermata > Echinoidea > Diadematoida > Diadematidae > Diadema > Diadema antillarum. Next base: position 62,224 of record NW_027272806.1, read on the forward strand.
GATTAATTGAACGTAATAATGACTTTGACACCCATGGCAATCTTGGATCACGTTTATAACTACCCAACTTCTTTTTAACTCATGGAATATGTGTATCTAACAAAGTTACAATCTTATTTATAAAAATTTCATAAGCTACATTCGTATCTTGCACCACATATAAGTCATACCAGTCAATTTCCATCAAAGATTCTTGAAACCGGGCTTTATTCTGAGGTGTAAACTTACGCCTTCTTTCATAATTCTGAGCTATTTTAGTCTTTAACTGTAAGGATGTATACATATAAATAGCATAATGATCAGATATATCCGTAAGTATAATAGCAGAATCAGGAAGAGGGTTTACATTACAAAAGATATTATCTATCAAAGTGGCAGATTGTTCTGTTACACGGGTTGGTTTTGAAATCAAAGGTGAGAAATTTGCACAGAGCATAATATTAAGAAATTCCTCGGGATAATAAAAATCATTACATTTACTTAAATCAATATTAAAATCACCCATTAAATAACATTCCTTATTCAAAACTGAAGATTCTTGTAGTAATTCATTAAAATAATCAAACAATAATTTTAGCGTCAGGGGGCCTGTATATTACGCCTAATAAAATATCTTTCCGATTAGGCACTTTGATTTCTATAAATAAGGATTCAACAAAACTTTCCATTCGACAGATATCTTTTCAAATGAAAAAAATCAAAGTTGGATTTAACATAGAAAGCAACACCCCCACCACTTCTATTGTATCTGTCATTTGAGTAGAAACATCATGCTATTGTAGGAAGAAGTTAGGCTCTGGACTTCTTCTAGTACATTTATGGAAACTGATACCAATAAAATGATTAGTAACTTTTGTTTATGTGTAAATGAAATTTTGTAAATTGTTTGCATTTTTGTAGTCTAGAGGATTAGTGCATCCATTTGTCTTACACTAACTACATATTAAAACGGAACACAACTGAACCTTGTGTGAAGGCAGAAACTGATCAAGGAAATGTGATTTGATATCTGCTGTCACTTTAGACCAAAGACTGCCGGTAATGAATGCTGTGCGATAATAAAGTGTCATCAACATCACTGTTAAATAGTATCATTTGCTGGGGTGGTACAGAAAATGTGACAGAAAGAAAGGCCGTTAAACTTAAATGTGTTTCAATATCCTGTTTCGAACATTTTAGAAACGAGCCTTCCTGTGTGTTAAACAAGTGTTAGCATTCATTTCCGTTTCAGTCATTGTATACATGTACTCTGCCACAATGAACTTGAAAGACTTACATATTGTATAAACTTAGATTTCTTACAAATGTTTAATATATGACAGGAATCTTTAACAAATTTTCTTCAGCAATTTAGAAAAACACGCACACACTTGAGTCAAATAGAGCGTTCTTAGTAAGTAAAATTATACTATTTTATCTACTGTCTTATTATGACTATTAATTACTATTGTCATCACTACCGTTATTTTCGCCATGATAATGTCATTTGTCACAGATTATTACTACGTAGACTACACTTGTTGGATTGGTAAACCTGAAAAAATGGTACAAACCACAATACCACGTGACTTCAGCCCTGGACGATGGCAGCTCTCTTTCAGATACTATTTAACAGGAGACGGACTCCTGAACGTCACAAGCAACTGTCATGGAAGCGTGCCTGTGACCCTTAAGAACGCCGGAGGATATTTTGTGGAACAAATACTGGATCTGTTTTGTTCCTCCAGTTTTGAGGTTAGTCATCACAAGTAAAAATAAAGAAGAATGTAGGAAAATATCAGTAACATACATTGTATAAGCCTACATTATACTGATTGCATGGAGAGGAACTTAAAACGATATCAAGTTCAACCCACGCACACATACACACACACACACACACACACACATACACACAACCGCACACGATTATGTGTGTGATATTAGGCATTTGTGCATGAAACCAACATCATTTTTTTTTTGGTGTATGTGTATTGTGTGAAACACTTTACAGAAGCTTGCAATAAAAGCAGCTGCCATTGTAGCCTTTACCAAGGCCCTTATGCTGCTGTCAGCACTGACAGTGTCGTGAGCAAAGAATTATGGAGCCAAAGCCGAGCACGTCAGATGAGATCTGCGATTCTGATTCTATGAGTATATGACCGGGGAAAAGCTGCAAAACCACTCATTACCCCTATTAAAAACTTCATATCAGTCAATGAACAATAACAGTAAGTCACGTTTAGTCGGCTGAGTTGTGATTTTTGCTATCGAACACTGGAAACAAAATTCGGTAACTTAAGAAGGGTACGTTACGAAATTTGATCAGATCTCAATTCGTTTTCAAATTGGTCCATGAATCTAGTCATTTTCTGGGTCAGTAGTCTTGGTTCTCTCTATTTCCTTGACAAGTATGTTTTGCTCCTTTTGCATTCACCAAACCACCACGCGTACTGTTCCTTTGAAAAAGGCTATCAGCAGCAAGATTTTATTGAAGTATTTGTTTCTGTGAAATTTACTATCTTTACTGATGAGGAATATTTCTTCGGTACAGAGAAGCCTTATGTATCATCATAATCATTCTTCCAACTCCCCCTCCCCCAGATTTCATTTATTGCTGTGAGACAAACAGGACATCCAAACATAAGAATTGATGACATCAACGTGGAAAGCCAATATGTTACAACGTGTAAGTCTTGGTTGACCTTATATACATACCGTTCAATGACAAACATGACAAAGAGGTACATTCAATGATATCAAAATCTCTGAATGTGTGAGTGCGTGATTACTTATAGTATCTCTGCCACGATGTTCGAGTGTTGTACATCTGTGTGTAAGTGCTCATGAGTGTATCATAGTTTTGTGTGTATTGTTTTTCATTGCCATAGATATCTCGTCTGAAGCGCACAAAAGCACGATGGATACAATCCCCGACCCTGACCACACCCTTTACCATCACACCAACACCTTTCCCAACTCTCTAGCTTTCACAATTCATTTTACATCACGCACATTTGTAGCTACTCCAGTAGAGAGCACTACAGAAAACTACATATCTTCAGGGGGATCAGTCTCATCTTCCGTTTCCATGACGACGCCCTTGATGACGAGGAATGCGTCGCTCGTGGTTGGGATTTCCGCGATGCAAGGTAGTCAATATTACCTTCGTTCAAACTTAACTTTGATTAAAAAGAAATCAAATGAAGTTTCAATTGATAATTTCAAATGATGGTTTCAATTTGGATCAATCAAAAGTGAGGAAATAGTAGTTCCATAAGTAATCAGTGGTAAACTAGAAACAAAATGTTTAAATTGGAAGCAGTGGTAATTTTTTTCCAACTTTGTTATTTACGAAAATTGAATTAGCAGCCATAAAAACTCTGACCCGAATTCACGAAGGTGGTACAATCTTGTCCATGGTTTAAACCATTGACAAATGCTATGGAGCGCCTAGTGTCGCACGGAATATTTCGTCACGAAATCGGTCATTTCGTTAATGAATTATCATTTCTTCGACGAAATGTTCATTTCGTTACGAAATGTTGTCATTTCGTTGAAAGAAAATAATATGACTGATTTTGTAACGAAATGTTCTGTGCGACATTTGGTGCTCCATGGTCTCTGTCCATGGTTGAAATCATGGCAAACGATTAATAATAATAATAATAATAATAGACATTTATAGAGCGCCTTTTCCACTGGATGCAAAGCGCTATGACATGTCATCTCTGGTCGCCATAGGAGGTAAAATATATACAAAATACCAGGCAGTGACAGTATAAGTCCAGTGCACATAGAGGGACATCAAAATAAATAAGTCTTCAAGTTTTGTTTGAAATAATCGAGTGTGGGTGAAGATTAAACCAAGATATAGCCATATGACCTAATCACGTTTCTTTTGAAATGATGTTAATAGTTAACGGAAACATATTTTACATACGCTGTACAATCAGCCAACAACTAACAGTCATGCATCAATATTCAATATTCAGATGGTCCTAGTTGCCCTGTTATCGTGGCTGTGGTGACTATCGTCGACGTGATGGCTGTCGTTGCCATGGTAGCAATTGTCCTGGTTCACCGACATCGCAAGCGGTAAGTATCATCATGTGATGCCCTACCGAATTCAGAGTAAGGGATAATGAATGGCACATCGCTCCACAAACAAACATAAGCAGTGGCCCGAGACCGCCTAGAATTGATGCCGTTCCACCAAACTTCCAAAAAGGTTAACTCTTGGAAGAACGATCGTACAACAAAGATTCGAAATTGACTTTGATGTTTCATTTCATTTCGATCCACTGTATTCATTTCCGCCAAAATTTCAAATCTAAAGACTTTTGTGACCCGAATGGGCCTTCGGAGAGGGAAAAAATGTTAGAGTGAAATCATGCATTATTATATGATTTCATATATGAAATATACCTACCTGTCTGTCTATCTATATCATATATGTCATTAAGGTCCGAGCAGCATGGCCAAGGAAAGGTTGATACAATCAATGGGGGAGATGGACCAATGGACACTGATGACTACTACGAAATTGTCCCACAACCGGACAAGCCTGGCATCAAGGCTCATGCGAAGACGCCTGGGAACGATGCAATATCGAAGATTGCACAATACCAGGGCAACAAGAATGAATCTGCCACTGTATATCCTCTATATCAGAATCTGCCAGCAGAGCTGACGAAGTGAGACAACCCTTCTGTGGACGAGTTACTTGATGGCGATTATGATGACGTATGTCGAAGCGGAACTTCAATGGGAAACGAATATCATGATATGGAAACGCCGCCTCAGCATGGCGACGACAATTTATTGTATGCAGATACAAATAGGCCCTATTATTCGGTAGTGTTGTGTGACGTTGGTGGCTTGCATAACCATGCTGCTTTGTTACATTGATTATTTAATGAAATTGTATTTATGGCATATTAAACTTCATGATATTTCATTATGTGTTTTCTAGAAATGATAAGATAATGAGTGTATAATGCTTACTTTATATGTTTTACTTTTTTGCGAACGAATGGAACTGAAATAGATCTCAATTGAGTTGAATTTAATTGAATATTAAGTGTGTGTGTATATATATTCATTTATCTAAAAAATCTTATTAATTTGGATACTGCAAATGATGTTCTTATGCTTGCAAGTTTTCTCTAATTCTTTCAAACTGAATAGTGATATCCGAGGTAAACGAAACACTAGAAAATCTGATAGTGGTCAATACCCTAACACAAGGACGTCGTTGATAAGGAATTCATTATTTTCCCACCATGTCCACGGTCCTGAGATATGAGATAGTTTGCCTCCTGAAACAAAATCGTCTATATTTCACTGAATATTGCTGAACATGAACTAACAAATATAAACAATATCTCATTGGTTTCATAATTTTTGAAGAATTAAGGTTATTTCACAGTGCTTTGTAAGTATTTATGTTGGACCTTTGTATGTATGTATGTATGTATGTATGTATGTATGTATATGTGTATGTATAATTAATTTGTATTTCGTCACAGTTCCTTTTTTTAATTGCTGTACTTTCTCTATGCGGGTGAACATATTATAAAACATTCGTTTATTTTTCTTTGCCCATCCACTCTATTTTGTTCTTCTTCTACTTATCGATATCTTGTTTGTATATTGTATTGTATCTTTCACTGTTTCGAAAATAATGAGTGTTACGATTAGTTTAAAGTTGAAGTTGATCATCACAATTTATTTTTGGTAAACGGGATTTTACATTTTCTCAGCATGAAGTTCATATACTATGCAGAAATTCTTTGAGTACCTTACATCATTATCACAGGTACAAAAGTATATTATCATTCAAGTGTCTAGACTATCAGTTTCTACTTTCATTAATACCCTAGTTTCTTTCAAAATGAGGCTTTCTTTTACAGTCTTAAGTTAAAAAAATATATATTTTAGCAATTTTTTAGTGGCTCGAATAAGTTTTTTTTTAAATTCCTTTCCATTTAACCTAAGATCGTGTTTCCAACACTATTGACAGAAATAAATTCAAGATTAACAGCAAACCAGCTCTATCCAGGAGTACTTAAAAGCATAATCTATACCATTTGCAGATGAAACAAAAACCCAGCATTAGTGCTTTAGAAGAGTTCTAAAATTTGATTTAGGGACAGAAACAACTGTAAAAATTTGAATCAAGAAAGTCAATGTTAAGTATTGTTAACTAGACAAAATATGAAGAATAGTTGTAATAAAAATACTTCCAGACTGAACAATCTACAGTTGCGGTTTACTGAGAAAAATACCGATACCTCTTTATTTTGATTTTGATTTTTTATGCTCTATTGCAAACATGTCATATGGCAGGATGTTTTGTGGCACAACAGACCTATACATATACATCAAATGTGATATCTTCATCATTTGTTAAATCACTGCTCCCAAAGGTAAACAGGACCTTTAAGTGTCATTATGTAATGCTCTATCGTTGTATATAATCATGCAGTTGAATGCATACAACGTATATCACAAAAAAAGTCTTGTAATTCATTACAATTTTGCCAGAAAGCATGACATTTACACGGCAGAATTTTGCTTTATCAAATTGATCCATATATAATCAGCAAATTGTTACCATGAGTACATGCAAGTTCATTACGTATTAAAATTAGATTGCATGAGTAAATACATTTTTTTGCTTTCGATTTTAATACACTGATCAGAAGAGAGATTCTCCTCATAAGCTTTTATTATTCTTTGCTTAAAGGGAAGATAAACCCAAAGAGCAATGTGGATTGAGTGACAGCAGCAACAATAGTAGAACACATCAGTGAAAGTTTGAAGAAAATCGGACAATCGATGCAAAAGTTATGAAATTTTAAAGTTTTGGTGTTGGAACCGCTGGATGAGGAGACTACTAGAGGTTATGACGTATGAGTGGACAACAATACCAAGAAAATATAAAGAAAATTCTTCAAAAATCCATTTTTCATGAAAATTATAAATTCCATCAACTTGATATTGACATATGTTAAGGGTAGCAATTATTCCCTCTGCTTTTGGAAAGCGGTTGGTCCATTGCTCTTTCATAATTCTAGAAAAGTGAATTTTTGTTGAATTTCCTTTATATTTTCTTTGTATTGTTGTCCACTCATACGTCATATCCTCTAGTAGTCTCCTCATCCAGCCGTTCCAACATCAAAACTTTAAAAATTCATAACGTTTGCATCGATTGTCCGATTTTCCTCAAACTTTCACTGATGTGTTCTACTAATGTTGCTGCTTTCACTCAATCCACATTGCTCTTTGGGTTTACCTTCCCTTTAAAAATACATCGCTCGTCAGAGTACATCTAATTACTAAAAATCAAATACGGAAGGACCTCAGACACCAGAAGATCTCGATAATGAAATAGCTCTACAGGCCTAAAGATACAACTCTTTCGTATGCCAATTTGCATATAACTCCACATATCTTTGTCTATTGTATTTTAAGTTATTCACATACGAGAGCCTGGCCTTAATTCCGCTAATCTTACTATGGCATCACAAGATTGCAGCCTAAGAAAATAAAGCTCAAACATGTTGCATAATCATGCAACATGTTCAATAACTCCAACTTTGCATATTAGATAACAGTTTCCCTAATTTGTATGATCCTCGATTTCAGTTGATGATTAGACTTTCTTTCATCAAATAAATTTTTGTTTCTATCCTTTACAGGCACCATGGAAGCCTAACAAAACAGGACTCTCAAGTGAAAAGAAAACGAACTTTCAGGAAGTATGAACTATCATGCTTGTTATTGTGCCTTTATAAGAATACTTCAAAAGAAAATGAAGAGTGAAGAATACTTTTCACTCTTCTTTTTCAAGGTCTTCTTTCGCCAAGTAATAGTACGTTTATGCACTTTTATACACAAAGTCTCCGAAATTGTTGCCTCTCTTCCTCATTTACATAATGATGCAAACTTTCAAACAATAACATATAAGAATTCAACATGTTATATGCAGGACCAATGCACACCTCGAAATATAGAAAATTATCCTGTTTGTTATATATATATATATATATATATATATATATATATATATATCATACATAAATTATTGGCGCCTGAATTCAGGGGGCTCGTCACGAGTTCGACATCCATGAATCATGCAGCCGATGAGTCCGACTGTAGACAAACAAGGCCCACGAGTCTGACACTATGCAAACAATGTCCACCCTCATTACATTGCAGGGCCTATAATGTACACAGAGAACTTCTAGGTCTGACCATTGATGATAAGTTATTATGGATACTTATTGGGAAATTCAGGAAAACTTTTTGAATTTTTAGAACTTATATATTACGAAAAGGTTTACCATGTGATTTATAACTGATTTTTATTCATTCACAAATCCTTTGTTTCATGAACTATTCTTTAAATTCGGGATTTATATGGTGTTTAATTATAACAGCTTATTATGCACAAATCTAATGTCAATAACCTTCCAATGAAATTATTTGAAATGTTTATTGAAACAGTTCTGTTCACAACAACCGAATTGACAGTTTAATTCATTGTATTTACTTTTAAACGGAACGTTGTATGTTAACAAAATTTTCATATTCACCGAGCCTTTACAAAACTCTGGATTTCGTAGCAGCCAATTGAAGTTTTCTTTGAGATTACTTGACAATATTATTCTTTTGATTTTCATCTATCATCTTCGAAATTCTTCGATCATGTCTCTATCTCTCTCCCCTTTCATCTCAATTTGGCCAATGTATTTCTACTATTCTTACTCTCTCTCCTTTCTCTTTCTCTTGAGCCAAATTCGATCACTTAACTTAAACCATTTTCGTTGAAGTTTTGCCATGTGGTCAATTTTTGGAAGCTTACAAGCTGTCATACAAGCTGTGCTTTTAATATTGTAACAGCCTCTCCTCCACATCTGTTCTTATGGCTGTTTTGTACTATCACTTGCTGCTAAATTATTTTCATTCAAAGTATACGTGTTGACTATTTTTATACGTCCTGAAAAGACTATAGTAGATGTTGATACTTTTTAATTGTAATAAGAACGTTGCAATGAATTCAAATCAATTAATCAAGGAGACTGCTTGATGATTATTAGTGTACTTTGTGAAAGTGAATGTTTTCCCTTGGTATTGATTTTGTGTGCTTCGTGATTATTTCGAATGAATCTTCTTTTTGTTTTTGTTCACCTAGTGGTAAAACAGATAAACCTACTGAAACACTTTTTAACCATTCCCTAATACTTGTCTTTCATTGTCTTTCTCTAGTTCTGGTAAAATTAATCTTTATCTTGCTATCCATCTATATAGGTCAATATGTCCGTCTGTCTGTGTATCTATCAATGTATTTCTATGTCTCTTTGTATACTGACATGTTTCTAATGTCTATGCACATACTATTTTAATCCTCCAATTCTTTTATTGACGTCATTACAGAAGCCTATAAGTCAAACCCCATGCACTGATGCAAGGGACATATGTTCTTCAAGGAGAAGCTATGTAGACTGCATACGAATCATACTTCAATCAGCGTATAGGTGCACTATCTTGAAAGAACAGATGAATCAGAATATTTTCATGATTAGATACCATTAACTATCAACTTCCGAAATATAACCATGGATAATATGTTCCCGTTTTCTTGCTTGATCTCAGCACCATTGTTACAACCCAAAGCAGTGCGTCTCTCTCTTTTTGTGCACCATTTTTTATTATCATTCTATGTTATATCACCTTACCCAAATTGTTTCATAAGGGGCAACAAATATAAAACATTTTAAAAAGTATTGAAAAAACAAACAAACAAATAAAAAAGACAATTATGTTAAAAAAATATTCCAAAGTGTACAAGAATTCATTTCACAGGCGTAGTCAAGATATTGTCATAGTCAAGACGTTGTCTTTGTGTGAGAGTTTGTGTATGTTTGCATATCATTGCCTTTCATACAGGGCTTTCAGAGGCCTAGTTTGTCTAAAAGTCCCTCGACTCACCCGCCACTCAATGTAACGAAAAATATTGGACTCTTCAAATCAGATATACACAATCGAAATGAGGTATCATTGTCAAAATGTGGCTGGTATCGGATGTAACCATTAAAATGGTTCCGCCTGATATCACCGATACGTATTAAACGAGATCACTTAATTCTGTCCTTTGTTGTTAGGGAAATGATAGCTAACGTATCAAAAGCTCTCCGAGAGAACAGACCTTCACCAAGAATCCGTGATTAAAATATCACCATTTCGCCCGCAGTATCTTCAATAAAATGATAAACAGAGGCATAGTGACACCTACACACCTAAAGACCTACACACACACACACACACACACACACACACACACAAGCACACACGCACAAATCTGGTCATCCATTGTTGGGTTATTGAGAGATAAAGGTCATTTCATCATATTCCTTTGTCCTTTGACCTCATGACCCCAAATTTAATCGTTTCTTTCTCACCCTATATTAAAAACACAACCTGCAAGTTTGGTGAAAATTTCAATTATTGGGAGATTAAGCTTATTCTTTGTCCTCTATGACCCTCAATGGCCTTTGAACTTCGACCTCTTGATCCCTAAATTACATTGTTTCTTTCTTACTTTGAACAGTATAAACGCATCCTACATGTTTTGTTAAAAACCGATCATACATTCTTGAGTTATTGCGAGATCTAGATAACGGTATATCATTCATGATGTTATGACCTTTGACTTCATGACTCCGAAACTAAATATTTTCTTTCTTGCCTCATTATGAACTAAACCTGCCATTGTGGTGAAAATTCATACAGTTGTTCTGAAGTTTAATATCTTGCAAAATAAAGACAGACTAACAGACAGACAGACGGACATACGGACCCGACAAGATAACCTTTGCCGACTGCAGGTTTTACCTACTGATGGAGGTAATTATCATCAGTAAAAATGTATTTCATATCTTATTTTATTTTTCTCCTTCATTGTGTTCTTCACGTTGTCTCAAATGGCAGATGTACACGGATATAATGAACGCTGGGGAAGGATCATAATTATTTGTTTCAAGAAAAAAGAAAAAGCTTGAAACAGGGAGTCCAGTCATCTAGTTCCTTTTGCCCTTTCCCTTCACCTTCTTCAATTCTCGTTTGATGCAAAAGTGTAGATGATTTTCCTACCAAATAATGATTATTCACACCGGGTTTGCAGCTAAACAGGGTAGCAGTAACCAATGCGTTTTATAACTGCACTATTTTTGTTTATGAGATATGAACCACATTGTGTGAAAGTCATTATCATTCTATTAACACAGGATACAGTAAATATATCTAATATGTTCAACACACGGTTAAGAAGATTAAGAAAAGTCCACACGACAAGTGAATGAAAACAATCTGCGTATTATTCAGGCGGGTTTAGAATGGGTGGATGGGTAGATGGGTAGATGGGGATATGAGGACAAATCAGTGGACTTCTCCATACCTTCACGAGGTTGGGAACATATGTGAATGCTGTAAGGAATTGATTTAAATCTGATTTAGATACCCTCCAGTCTGAGAGGAAGTTAACTTGAATATGAATTTATTTGTCGGGTGGGTGGCATCCCACGTGCAGGTGTTTGACAGCTATTGTTCCCCAGCATAGTTAAGTTTGCAGCAGCCAGTGTTACGTATAGGCAGACTCACAAGAAAGTGAAGCTGCCACACCCTGTCTTGCCACCAGACAGACCAGACGCTTCCTCACCCAGCAGTGATGCCTGAACTGGGGTGTCCAAGGCCCAACTTTAAGTTTAAGTCTTATTTATAATTTTGTAGTATGAATAATGGTTTGAGTTTGCCCAGATATAAATTGATATTGTATAGTCATATTCATGGCGTTAAGCCGTGCCCCGGATACTGATATTAGGCTATTTTAGAAGCCCCTTTTTATTGATTGCAGTTGTGATATGAATACAGTTTAATTTAATTTAAGAAAGCTGATATAGGGGTTTTTGGTTTTGAATTCGAGTTTGATATGAGGAGGAATGAAGATAATTGTAAGATAAATGAGTAATTTTGATAGCTGAAGTTTGAAGTACAGTCATGTAACACGCGGAATTATGTCCCAACGTACTGAATTGCAATGAAGATGATGGTGTAGATTATACTGTATACTTTGAGATTAGGGTGCATTTGAGAGGCCCCTTGTGATATTCCTGTATTTGTTATATAAGTGGTCGTAGCAGGCCGCTTGGGTGTGTTTGTAATGCCCTTTTATGTTAGTGAGTTGGTGATAGTAATAAGATGAAGGTATTATAGAAGTGGATATTGTAAGACAGTTGTCACGTAAGATGTTGTTTATAATATTTTTCCAGACGGCTGTTAAGGGTATAGTGGAGCTTCGTCCACATGGATAAAGTCTTAAAGCTCACACAATCACCGGGTCGAGACTCTGCAGGTGTCTCCTGTTCAGCCGCTGCCTGATCCGTTTGCCCGGATTTTCCTCCCCGAGTTCGAGACACACTCCATCCACAACAACGCCGGTTACACGGGGCTGGATCCGTCGCCTTCGCTGAACCGCGGTCGGCCGGTCGAAGGACGTCGTTGTCGCCCTGACATATTCTCCAAGCGATCCGCGTTCACCGTCTCCAAGGGTACAAGGCTGTCGTCACATATGTTTAATGGAGAACGCCGACTCGCGAAGCAAAGTCAGTGTAATGACATTCCCCATTATTTGATAAACCGGAACCACAAGTTTGGACTGAACCGAACTGATGAACTCTGAACCGACATTGTGGTCAGGGATTTGTTGTGGCAAGCCACATGCCCATGCCGTCTCATAGATTAATATTGTGCGAAGTATATTATAATTATGTTACTTAGTTAGTTTATAAGTCATAAAGAGTGATATTGGGAGTTAATAAGTCCTGGAATTAGAAGGTTGTTAGTCTTTAACACATGAAACAACAGTTATTCAATCCGGGAGACATGTCGAAGTTCAGGGCCCTGTTTCATAAACTTGTTCGTAAAGTTACGAACGACTTACGAGCGACTGGTGATCAGTTCTTGTGGTGAATTATTGAAATTCTAGTAAGTATAGCACATCGCAACTGATCACCAGTCGCTCATAAGTTGTTCGTAACTTTACGAACAGCTTTATGAAACGCCCCCCTGGGCTCAGAAGATTATTATATTGTATAACTGGATGTATGATTTGATCGCGTGATTCCACCTTGATAAATACACTTAAAATTCTAACGGTACCCCATCTCTTCCGTTATATTTCATTCCGAGTGATCAAACTGCCTCATCTAGACCAATAAGCTAGTTCACGTGTTAACACACTGTGACAAATGCATAGATGTAATAGACTGATTTGTCCTCAAAATCTTTTTCTAAGGTACAGCTAAAAACCTGATTTTCAGACGATTAAATTAAAAATTCATTTGATCCCTCAGTAAGATCGAGATCATAACATGCATTATGTCTGCTTCTATCCCTCTACTGTATAGTGAAACTCTCAGAGAGTGAAACTCTGTTTGTAGTTCAAGTTTGACAAACTCACTGTGGGAACGTATGTAAGGTGACCTGCTATTTTTTCATCCACTTACTTCCTTCATTCTCTCTCTCTCTCTCTCTCTCTCTCTCTCTCTCTCTTTGGCAAGCAGATACTTTTAGCGTTATTCATGCTTTCCACCACTTTATATTTCCTACTTGTTCAAGGAGGTTGCATGGCCCAGTTCTCAGGTTGGAAAAACGCCTGGCGGCGACATACTGCACACTTGTTAGTCTAAACTTAAATCATCTTGGTGAAAATAATGGACATGTGGCTTGTAGCGACGCTGGCCCTCTTGAACCAAGTCACAGCAAACGGTAAGGTTACCTCTAACATACTTCTCCACGTGAAGGCCTCCATCCATTTCAAGCTTAATCGCTTATGATGGTGGTCTCCTGCATTCAATTATCTCTGTTGTTTACTGAAAAATACTGTATATTTTATTTTATGTTTCTGTGTATCTACATTGCTCAATGCAATCACCTATGTGTATCTATTTATGTACTGTTATCGATTTATTTCACTGCACTTGTTATTCTTTGTCTTTGTACTTTTTTGAAGTTTGCATTCAAATTGCATCTGATTGAATGCAGAAATAAATAGCGCATGATGTTTACTGTATATTCAATGTAGAGATCACGGTCATGACTGTAATGGTAGTCAAAACGCCAATACTGACTTCTGCGATCACTCATTATGAGAGTGATGTAGAACCATCAAAATTTAATGATACAACTTACAACTGGTGACATAATTATGCTTATGCAGGATGTATCCAAATATTGTATGCATATTATGTTCGAGTATGATATAGTACTGTGATAATAGTTCTCATAAATATATATTAAAACAGTCCTTATAGTTTGAAAAAAAAAAGTTTCACTGTATCAATATCCTGAAAAAGTCTTCCACGATATGTAAATGCAAAGCTAAATCAAGATTGGGTTGAGAATCATTGTCAAATTTATAGAAAGAATACAAATTGCAGAGAGAGAGAGAGAGGGAGAGAGATACCTGATTCATTGCACTTACCAGGGGCGGATTGAGGAATTGCATAAAGGGGAGGCGCCTCTACAAAATTAAATATGGGCGCACACCCCCTTTTTTCTATTTCTTTGGTTTTAGCAAAAAATGGAGAGGCCCAGTGTTTTCCCCTCTGGATCCGCCACTGCTCATACACTTCCCATATAAAGAGAGTGATGTTTAAGTAAGAAATTAAACAAACTTTAGTTTCCTTGCTTCATTTGTTTCAATTCTCTTGGAGGTAACAGTATATTTCTCATTTTTTTTTGTATTATGCTGAAGATTTTTCTTTACTCCTTGGAACGTAGCCTTCGATCAGTACAAATAAACAAACAACTGTGGCGTTATTCCGAAGGTTCCTTAGTTGATAAAAATATATAATAAGGTTCGTCATTATTCGTTGGTACGAAAATGAATACGGTTTCGTTATTCCGAAGTTCGTAAATCCGAATATGAAATATCTGAATATGTTTCGCAATTCCATTTAGGATTAGCTGTTAGTACACATACACCTTCTTTTCATCTTTGGATTAACGAATATCTTTTGAAATAACTATAACTTTCTTTTTTCTCTCTCCTTTTTGGATTAACGACCCTATACAAGAATGACGATGCTAACTTTATTTTCGGATGACCAATTTTCAGGATAACGAACCTTAGGAATAAAGAACCTTCGGAAACGAAATCATCATGATAATGTCTCCTATCTCCATTTTCACGCTTCTTCATTTCAAGTCATGCAAAATATTAGCCCTTTTTAAATGGATTTGGCTATAGGGGCCTAAATACAAACTATACTGCTTGAATTACCACCAAGCGTATGATACACAATACTTATCGTGTAGTTTTGTTGGAATGTGAAAAAAATCTAGATCTCTCTTTCTCCTCTGGATAGGTGATTGGACATGCGATTTTGAGTCTTCCGCCTGTGGCATGAGAGACGACAAGGGAGGTGGATGTTGGAGTATTAATCTGCGGCCTTTTAGTGACAGTATGTATAGGACCTGTATAACCGCGAATTCAGAGAAAGTATAAGTGTCACGCAGTTAACCAAGTCGATTAGAAATAGCATTGATATTGTCAATAGTAACGATAATTGCAACAGGTCCTACTTCTAAATCTGTAAACAGGACAACTCGAGAAAATCCTCATCACATCATAATGGCAATGGCCTAAAGATTATACATTCCTGTGCACTGCCATAGTATTCATTCTTAATATGAGTAGAACCATCATGATAATGTACGAAGAAGTAAAGATCCTTCTTTTAAGACATTAATAGAAACTGATAGAATGAAAATGAATATTTACTTTTGTATGTGGGAAATTAAATCTTTGAATAACTGAACTAAAGAAAACTGGCCCTTGTGTGAAGGCAGACACTGATCAAGGAAATACAATTTGATATATGTACTGGCGACTACTGATAAGTTTGTCAATACCTTTGCTAAATAGCATCATTTACCGGGGGTGGTACAGAAAGAATAATGGAACAAAAATTCCCTAAAACGTGTGTCTATTGGAAATGCATTTCGATTTCCTGCTTGGACCATTTTAGAAATGTGACTTCTTTTATGCTATATAAATGGGTGTTAGCCTTCAATATACATTTCAGTCATTGCCTATTTACCCTACTACAATCAACTCGAAAGCCTTACGTTTTCATATAAACTTAGATCTTTCGTGTATGTTTACTATATGACAGGAATCTTTAACAAATTTTCTTGAGCCATAAAAGAAATTGAGTCAAATAGACATTTCTTACCAAGAAAAATTATATTATTTTACTACTGCCTTGTTTGACTATTATCATTTTCATCACCACCGTTAGCACCGCCATCATTATGTCATTATTGTCACAGATTATTACTACGCAGACTACAATTGTTGGATTGGTAAACGTGAACAAACGGTACAAACCACAATACATCGTGACTTCGGCCCAGGACGATGGCAGCTCTCATTCAGATATTATTCAACTGGAGACGGATTGCTGAACGTCACAAGTAACTGTCCAGGAAGCGTGCCTGTGACCCTTGATCCTACTGGAGATTTCATGGAACAAAAACTGAATCTGTTCTGTTTCTCAAAATTTCGGGTTAGTTATACATGTATTTCCATATTTTACCAAGCAGACATTAAGAAGAATTTAGGAAAATATTAATAACATACAATGCATAAGTTTACAATGATTACACTGATCGCATTGAGAGGAACTTAAAACAATATCAGGTTCAGCACACACACACACACACACACACATACACACACGTACACTATATGTCCATGATATCCGACTTTTTTGCATGAAACCGACATCATTTTTTGTGTATTGTGAGAAACACTTTGAGAGAAGGTTGCAATAAAAGCAGCTGTCATTGTAGCCTTCATAAAGGCCCTTTAGATGCAAGGAATTATGGAGCCAAAGCCGAGCACGTCAGATAAGATTTCAATCATTGACTACGACCTGGAAAAACGTGAATCTACTCACTACCGCTATTAGATATTTCAGTCAATGAACAATAACAGTAAAGTCACTTCGGCTGAGTGGCTGTGATATTTGCTATAAAACACTGGAAACAAACTTCGGCAATTCAAGAAGGGTACGTCAAAAAAATTAATCAGATCTCACATCGTTTTCATATTGGTCCTTTAATCTAGTCATTTTCTGGGTCAGCAGTCTTGGTTCTCTCTATTTCCGTTACTAGAATGTTTTGCTCATTTTGCATTTGCCAAACCACCACGCGTACTGTTGCTTTGAAAAAGGGTATCAGCAGAAATATTTTATTGAGGTATTTGTTTCTGTGAAAGTTATTATCTTTACTGATTAGGAATATTTCTTTGGTACAGAGAAGCCTTATGTATCATCATAATCATTCTTACAACTTCCCCTCCCCCAGATTTCATTTATTGCTGTGAGACGAACAGGAAATCCAGGCATAAGAATTGATGACATCATCGTGGAAAGACAATATGTTACAACATGTAAGTCTTGGTCGGTCTTGTATATTGACATACCATTCAGTGACAAAGAAGTACATTCAATGATATCATAATCTTTGAGTGTGATGTTCGTGTGTTCTATACGTCTGTGTGTAAGTGCTCATGAGTGTATCATACTCTCTAAAAAAATTATCGAGTGAAAATTTTCACTCTAAAAAGAGTGAATACAAAAAAGAGTGAATTTCGAGTGAAATTGGAGTGAATTTTGAGTGAAAATGCTCATTTTCACTCATTTTGGAGTGACGTCAGGGATCAATCGAAGATTTTGGAGTGATCCCTGACGTCACTCCAAAATGAGTGAAAATGAGCATTTTCACTCAAAATTCACTCCAATTTCACTCGAAATTCACTCTTTTTTGTATTCACTCTTTTTAGAGTGAAAATTTTCACTCGATTTTTTTAAGAGAGTAGTTTTGTGTGTATTGTTTTTCATAGCCACAGATTTCTCGTCTGAAACGCACACATGCACAATGGGTATAAACTTAGACCCTGACCATACCCTTTACCATCACACCAACACCTTTCCCAACTCTCGAGCTTTCACAACTCCTTTTACCTGTACATCGCGCACATTTGCAGCTACTCCAGCGGAGAGCGCTACAGAAGACTACATATCTTCAGGCGGATCAGTCTCATCTTCCGTTTCCATGACGACGCCCTTGATGACGACGAATGCGTCGCTTGAGGAAGGAACTTCTACGATGGAAGGTGGTAGGCAATTATGCTACATTCGATTAAACTGTAGCGTATTTTGTTTTTCATTGCCGAAAGAGATCAAATGAGGTTTTAATAAATTTGACGATCATTGTTATAAATGTCATGCCAATGCACTGATAAAACGCCACAAGCAAGAAAAAAAAAGCACTTCTATGACTTAGACTTGTAGGTTCAATTAACGCCAATATAAAATGACATATTTAGTTGGAATCAATGATAGTTTAAGCAATATACATTTTAGTTAGAATTAATGTAGACTGACAAAACTGCAGTTTTATCTGAAAGTTTAAATAGATAAACAGCGATGCAATCACGGTTTCAATTTGAGTTTATTTCGAATGACGTAATTAGTACTTTTAACACAAATGAATGTATTAGAAGAAAAGGTTTAAATTGGAAACAGTGGTAAATTTGTCGACTTGATTCTTTATTATAAAATTTAATAAGCAAACCATGGAACCTCTTTGGGTCTTACACGTAAACTCACTTCGGCATTACACGAAAGAAGTTACCGGGATGCTGACAGTGGTGGTAGGAAAGAAGAAGCAGCTTGACACTAAGATATTGCCATATGTTATTTTATTGTTGTTATTTGAAATGAGTCGTTTTTACATACGGTCTTTATACAATCAAGCAACAACTGAGAGTCAGGCATTTAGTCAAGATGGTCCCTGCCCGGTCATCATCGCTGTTGTGAGCATCATCGTAGTGATAGTTGTCGTTGCCGTGTTAGCAAGTGTTGTCCTGTGTCGCCGACGTCGCAAGGGGTGAGTGTCATGTATATGCTGCGCATATTGGGGGGGGGGGGGGGGGGAGGATGAATAGCAAGTTGCTCCCCTCATATACAAGTCACATGTATGGATATGCCCCCTAGCAATAAGAGCGTTTGCAAGTTATTGTTCAGTCAAATCACATCCAAAGGGCACTTTCCCTCCGTCAGTCCTATCGGCAACATGTGCTATTGATGTACAATGTAAATATATTGTAGCACGATAAAATGGTTATATAGGTCAAACCTATACTAACCATTCAGACCTTATATAGACAGGAAGAGGTGACATAAATAGACTCTTCCAGTCTTTTTTTTTCTTTTTGTTATGTACAGTTAGATCTCGCTTCAGTTATTTACCGCAAAGAGTAGGATGTAGGCCGATGGCCCGCCCCTGGAATGAATGGATCTGACACTGTCCTATGGAAGACCAAGTATAGTGCAGCTGAATACAGGCATTGCATCTTCTCAGACGGAAAATGAAACAAACAAACAAACAAACAAACATTAGTAGTGACCCGAGACCACTTAAAATTGATGCCCTGCCACTATAACACTTTTGGGTTATTGAAGAAAAAATATATATGTAATATGTGTTATGTATGCTATATCACTAGACCCGGGCAGCATGACCAAGGAAAAGCTGACACAATCAAGCTTGGCGATGTACCAACGGACGCTGGTGACGCCTACGAAACTCTCGAACACACCAACAAGTCTGACGTTAAGATTCATCCGAAGACATCTAGGAACGATGAGATATCGAAGACTGCACAAAACCAGGGCATCAAGAATGGATCAGCCACAGAACAACATCCAGACCAGCTCAATAAGCGAGCGGAACAGGCGATAGAGGACGGATCTTCGGTGGACGATTTGTTCGATGACGACAATTATGACGTTCTTCATAGCAATAGTACGATCGGAAAAGCTCGTCATCATATTGCAGAGCGATGTCGCCATGGCAACGACGATCCGTCGGATGCTGATACTAGTCACTATTATTATGTAGTGATTCCTGACAATGGTAGCTTGCAAAACAGTACTCCAACCCAGCATGAACCACTGTACAGCAGTGATGTGTATACGGAGAACTAGCTTGACTCTTCTATTACCATTGCACATCTCCACATTTCACATCATACTTTGATAACTACCTATCACAATTAAACTTTAACTGCTTTGGCATTTTCGTAAGACAAAGAGAATGCTCACTTAAATATTTTCATGAACTAGAGATAAATAATCTTGCCAACCTTGAAATTTGATCTAACGAGCAGCTTCCAACTTTTCTCCAATTCTTTCAACCTGATTATCCCGCGTAATCACAATATCAAAACGAATGCTTGCATGTCAGTATCCTAACACATGAATGTTGTGTTGATAAGGAATTCAGTATTATTCAATGGTCTTGAGGTACACTCTGTAAAAGAAAAATAGATTCAACTTTCCACCTTTACCAGTGTCACACTAGGAGTCTCTTTACGTATGCAACTTTGCACCTTTCAGGCCAAAAAGGAGCAACGGTACACCTTTAAAGAAATTTACTATAGTGAAAGGTGCAAATTGCATACGTAAATGTGGTCCCAGTGTTACACTAGTAAAGCTGCTACGTTGAACCTAATTTTCTTAGATTGTATTGAATAGTTTATCTCATAGGATAGATTGTGAAGGTCATTGACAATTTCTAAAATGTATAAACAAGTATGAACAGTTTCTGTTTTCATATTTCTATTATTTTTTATTAAATTCATGTTCAATTATTCATTCAATTACAAAATGACATTTTTCTTGAGTCACAGTTTGCTGGTTTTTATGCTGTATTTTGTCTATAATATAATTACGGGTAACCTAACTAAAAGGAATTCATTTATGCATGATATTTATTTCTATTTTGGCTTGTCCTTATAGTATCGTGCCAAAGACAGGACCAGTGCGAGTAGAAACGCGTGTTCAAAACGTAAATATAATTATTATTCTTATTATCATTACTATCATATTTATTACTATTATTTATTATTCTTTTTTGTATAAGCCGCATATATTGTGTATTTTTTCTATATTGACAAGTGCTGAATGAATATAAGATTGAATTTGATCACATTATCATTGTATTGTATTGCCTTGTATAATATTGCATTGTATTGTATTGTATTGTATTGTATTATTTTTTTGCACATTTTTCATCTTCCATTTTCTTTAACATTATGACGGAGAGAACTATAAGAACGCTCTTAGTAGTTTGTAAATAGACATAGCGCTTTATGACTCATAATTGTGATTTGCTCATCGTGTATCCAGATGGCCATACAGATTAGCAAACATTAGTTTAAGGACGCACCAAATCAGGGCTATCTTATAGAGCATTGAAGAATCTTATAGTGCTGTGACTTTGTTACACACTGTATACATATTGTAATACGTGTGTTCATTGACATCATTTCAATGCCTACGACGTATACCACACAACAGATGTTTTGTAATTTGTCACGTTTTTCCAGCAAGCCCAAATCCATTTGCACAGCAGAATTTTCTCCTGAACTCACTTTGTGCACTTTTATTTCCTTCCATCTTATGTACAAGACCTATGTGTGAAATCTGTGAATACTTGACTCATGAATTGGCACAGAAACGTTTCAATTCAATTCAATTCATACATTTATTCAGTAATAAAAATCGTTTCGATACAAAATGTTTACAAAATGTAGCAGGTACAGTTCTGAGAAAGCCAGAGGCTTGTTAAAATAGAATGTACCCTTGAAAATAAATCATACACATATTGTTTCAACAAAATAATACATGTGAAATGGGCACATGTAATGTAAAAGTTGATTAACTACACTCTACAGATTAGATTGCAAAATAAAATGCATAATCTAATTTACCAATATTAAGTATCGCTGATATGTTCTGCTGTATTTTGTAAAGGCAATGCAAAAAATTACGTTGTTAAGAACTAATGGCATCAACAATGTATACACATGTATATTTATCTGCATGTACAATTATTATGCATAAATCAAATTGCTTTAGAAAGGATTCAAATGCACTGATAGTCACATTAGAGATTTTCGTTCTATTCGCTCATTCGTTGTTCAAAACGCAACGTATCTCGCGGTACACAATGCACATGTAATGCACAATTACTAAAAATTAAAACATTGAGTACGGAAGGACCTCAGTACATCTTAATACAGAAGTCTGGAGTAGTATATTGTCCAAGTGATACAATCTCTCGCATTGCAATTTGCATGTTACAAATCTGCATGCTTTCATGTATATTGTTTCTAAAGTTATTCATTTAAGTGTCCGGCCTTAATTCCTCCGACTCTGACAATTACAATTACCAAATTGCAGTCTATATCAGATCTCTGCAAGTACAAAGATCGAATGTACTGTATAGGCCTATAAATTGCCAAGTTCTCGGCAACTCCATATTTCCTTAGTGTGTCAATGATTTTCATATTCAGAAATAGTGTGTACCATTCTATGCGCTAATTTCCCTTTCTGACGTTATTATGGAGTGGCATTTCACTGTAAGTACGTGTTAAAAAAAACTTGTACCAATTCAAGATTGAATTACTTAATGTGAGATATTATATAGACATGCTACATTAGATTTCAATATTTGCACGCAAAGCCAAATTGAGATATCGCCGCTAACAATATTATGAGCCCATATTAAATGATCACTATACTTCCCTAATTTGTACGATACTAGATGTCAGTTGATGTTTAGATTTTCTTTCGTCGAATCAATTTCTGTTTCGATCCGTTCCAGGCATCACGAAAGCGTAACAAAGCAACATACTCAAAGGAAGGAGAGAGTTGTGTGTGTAGAGAGAGAGTGAGAGAAAGAGATAATGAACTTTCAGGAAGTACGACCACATCATTTTTGTTTTTGTACCTTATAAGAATAGTATAAAAAGGGATGAAGAGTGAAGAGGAATTATTCACTCCTTTTTTTTCAAAATCTTTCGCCAAACGATGGTCTTTTCAAGGACTTTATTACACATGAACGTGTTACCGCAGGCCTCTCATCCCCATTTCCTTCATCATGCAAACTTTCAAACACACACACAGACACATGAATAAGATGTGATGTATACATATATATATATATATATATATATATATATATATACATATATACATATGAATATATATATATATATATATATATATATATATATATATATGTGTGTGTGTGTGCGTGTGTGTGTGTGTGTGTGTGTGTGTCTATGTGTGTGTGAGTGTGTTAATTGTAATCTCCTCTGCATATCAAAGAGGTTTGGAAAATAAGACATACCCATAGATGATGGAATACAGAATTGGGTTCTTCCTATTATTTTTTTTTTTCCTGCACTACGCAAAAACCTCTGGAAAGCACACTGTACACTAGCGTAAAACACCCCAAAACAACAAAAGCAAAACAAAGAAAACAAACAAAAAAACTCACCATGATCCATTTTTACAGGGTAGGAAAAGAACTGTGAAATTCATAGAAGGCATGCAGGAAGAAATACTTGACTGGTGCTATAATCTCTTCGTCAATATTACCCACGTATTGCAGGAAGGGTAATGCTGACCTACAATAAGAACTCGTTCAACTGCAGACAAGCTGTAGACTCTATCTTAACCATCATGAACGCATTGCCATAGGGTTTTGGTTTTTTTCATCAACTATTGTGAATTCAGCGACAGATTCACAAATACAACTTGTACAAATTTCGCCCACGGACTACTTTATTTGCGATGTGCCTTCAAGGCAACAATAATCACGACAGAATCCGATCGAACACAAGAGTTTTTTTTTCTGTCAAGAACCTATGCCAAGTACAACTGATAACGGTTATTGATTGGTGATTGGGGCAGTTGACCATGTAATATTTGAAATTTTACCTTACAATAGGGATTCGGACTGGACATCTTGGCCATTATGTCATTATGTCTGCTCTTAAGCCTTCTAGTGAAACTCTCGTTAAGGGCCTGATAGGCCTATCAGGCGAACTGCTATTGTTTAATCCACCTACTTCCTTCTTTCTCAGTTTGCACAGGCTGTTACTTTCAGCGTTATTGTGTCCACTAAATATATCCTATACTTATTAAATGATTAACTGAGGGTGGCCAGACTCTCAGAGTGGATGAACGCCTAGCCGCAGTGAGCTTCACATTACTTTGTGTAGACAACAGTAACATCGTCTGCATGTAGATATCTGGATGGAATATGAACTTGCGGCTTTTCATTACTAATCCTGGTCATCTTGCTAAGCCACTGCAGCCGGCGGTAAGGTTCCTGTACCTTTTTGCCTAGATTTTTTTTTTCATTTGAAGCAGCGCAGGACTGGTAATGACTGCTGTATACAGTCAACGCAGAAGTCTCTGTATCTGTAGTCAAAGAGCCACTACTCTACGACTCTGACGAGAAACGCGTCGCCCAAGAAGGGGCAACTCCGCGATGCAAGGTAATAAACGTAAAAGTTACTTCCTTTTAACTTTGCCCTAAATTTTTCAGTTTTGATAAATGCCATGTGATGTACTAAAGGAAAGTCACAGACAGACAGACAGACAGACAAACACACACACACATACACGCGCACGTAAGCAACCCGTTAGAAGTTAGATTTTAAATCATAGAATGAACGCTGAGATGAATTACAATTTCGGCTGCAAAATACATTTTCAGTTAGATTGGAGTTATAAGAAACGATAGAGACAGACTAAGCTGAAATTAATGTACAGGGATGTTTCAGTTGAAATCAATTTCAAATCACGAAATAATGACGAAATAGTACTTTCACTTTGCATTAGTTATGGCTTTTGTTTAAAGGACAAGTCCACCTTCATACACATGTGGATTGAGTGAATGCAGCAATATCAATAGAACAGGTCAGCAAAAGTTTGAGAAAAATCGGACAATCCATTAAAAAGTTACGAATTTGTGAAGTTTCTGCTTAGTCACTGCTGGATGAGAAGACTACTACAGCTTCTGGTGTCACATGTGTACAACGACATAAAGAAAATATAAAGAAAATTCAAGATATTTTCACTTTTCTAGCAAAATAGATTAACACTTGATTTTCTTCTTTTAGAAGGCAAGGGGGAATAATATTACCCCTAACATACATTAGTGACGAGTTGAGGAAATGTGCACTTTTTTTAAAAAAAAGTGAAATTTGGTGAAATTCTCTTAATATTTTCTTTATTATCGTTGTACGCACATGACATCATGCACTGTAGTAGTCTTCTCATCCAGCAGTGACTGAGCAGAAACTGTAAAAATTCATAACTTTTGAACAGATTGTCCGATTTTCCCCAAACTTTCACTGATGAGTTCTACTAATATTACCGCTTTCACTCGATCCACATGTTTATCAAGGTGGCTTAAGTTTGAATGGAGAGCAGTATATTTGTTACTCTAATCTGTAGCAGTATAGAAGTGGCAAAACTTTGAGATCTATTTGGGTTTTTAAATAAATCGACCTCGATATTCTTGCAATAACAATTAAGCAGCATGATACCGAGATATTTCCATATTGCATATGAATTAATAAAAGACAAGTTCACATTTTATAAACACGTGAATTTAGTGAATGCAGTAATATTATTAGAATATATCAGTGAAAGCTTGAGGAATATCAGACAATCCGTTCAAAAGTTATGAATTTTTGAAGTTCCTGCGCAGTCACTGCTGCTGGATGCATGAGAAGACTACATTTACTACGATAGCTTATGACGTCACTGCGCAGAAACTTAAAAAATTCTTCACTTTTGAACGGATTGTCAGATTTTTCTAAGACTGTCACTTACATGTTTTACTAATATTGCTGCATTCTGTCAATTCACATGTATACAAAGATGAACTTGTCCTTTAAACAACCACTGACAGTGATGCATAATTAAAATATTCAGGTTGTCCTGGTTGCCCGGTTATCATCGCTGTGGTGAGCATCGTCTTCTTGATAGTCCTCGTTACCATGGTTGCATTTTGCCTGTTTCACCTACGTCGAAAGGGGTGAGTGTCATTTATAGGCTGCACCTAATCAGCTTCGGAGGGGGGGGGGGGGAGGAGTTGAAAATCAAGTTTCTACATTAATAGCAAAGTCACATACATCGATATTTTCCCCTTTTGGGGTAAGACCGTCCCCAGATTGTTCATTGAAGTCGCATTTAAAGGACACTTTAACTCTGTTAGTCTTATTGGCAACATTTTGTTGCTGTTGATAATGATGTACAATATCAATAGCATGCTATATGATTTTATACGTCAAACCCATATATTTCATTCAAAACATCTAGACTGAAAGCAAAAATGAATAGATCTTATGATTTTTTTTTTGTATAAAGTACTCTCTAACAAACATTGAGTGAAAATTATTATTCACTCTTGAAGTAGTGAATACAAAAAAGAGTATAGAGTGAATTTAGAGTGAAATTGGAGTGAATTTTGAGTGAATTTTTTTTTTTCACTCGTATTAGAGTGACCTCAGGGATCACTACAGAATCCCCGAGTGATCCCTAAGGTGACTCCAAAATGAGAGAAAATGAACATTTAATTAAAAATACACTCCAATTTCAGTCTTAATTCACTCTTTGTATTCACTCCTTCAAGAGTGAATATTTTCACTCGATTTTTTTTAGAGAGTAATTATAAGTAGGTTATGCATGTCAAAAATCCAGCTTCATTCATACATTTCAAAGAGCAGGGAACTCCATCTGATGAAAATTAATGGTCCCTCAGCCTGTGTGTCAGGGGATGTGTGTCTATGGAGTGGAGTTGACTCCAGAGACACACAGTCCCTTGACCACACAAGAGAGATAGCAAAATGCAGATCATGAGTCTGCACATGGAAAATATCCACACACTGTTATGATGCAATTCAAACGTCTCACAATCCAACCACTACCATGACTACTGCCCAAGATCCTGATGAAGGCCATGATAGGCCGAACGATTGATGAAAGGGAAAAGTAGAGAGCAATTATATCAGCTTCAAATTTAATTTCTTACACACACGCACACACACACACACAAACACGCACTTATGAAGAGCTTTCAACCAAAAGGTGCTAAATCTATTGAAAAAATCTTTTAATGATGGATTCAGCGCCTTTTGGAAGCGAGCTCGTAATATATGATAGTAATGATAGCCATAATAGTACTAGTAGTATAGTACTACTACTAATAATAATAATGATTATAATAATAATAATAATAATGATAATAATAATAATAATAATAATAAAAGCACTTAATATCCCTAGATCCGAGAAGTATGATCAAGGAAAGGTTGCCACGATCAAGCGAGGCGATGTACTTACGGACACTGGTGACGTGTACGAAACTGTCGCACGAACCGACACGCCTGACCTCAAGATTTGTTCGAATACGTCTGGGTATGAGGAGGTATCGCTGACTGCACAAAACCATGACAACGAGGAAGAATCAGCCACTGAACAACCTCCAGACCAGAATCTGGGAGAAGAGCTAGGGACGGGAGATACACCTCCGGTGGACAATTTGTTCGATGATAAGTATTATGATGTTCTTCATATCGATACTGAGATCGGAAAAGATAGTCATCGTGTTATAGGAGTGCCACGTCACAATGGTAATAACGATTCGTCGGATGTTGGTACAAGTGACTATTATTCACTGGTTATTCCCGCCAATGATGGGTTAGAAAACAATGCTACAACCCAGCATGAACCAGTGTGTAGCAGTGATGTGTACGGAGAACCAGCTTGACTCTTCAATTACCATTATATTGTGATTTTCATTCTGCGAAGATTTCTCCACATTTCACATCATACGTTAAGAACTCCTTATCATAATCATAATTTATCCCCTTCTGCAAATTCTAGTACTAGTAAGACAAAGAGAATGCTCACACTACACTAACTTTTTGGAACTGGAGTTAAATGACGTAGCCAACATCGCTATTGCGAATATAATGTCCTTATTTTCTCACGAGCAACTTACACAATTTTTCTCCAGTTCTTTCATCCTGAAAAACGTGGTAACCGACGTAACAACAATATCAGAAAATACGGCTAGTCGTCAACATCCTAACACAAAAAGAAATGTTGTTGATTTGGAACTCATTATTATCAAATGGTCTTGAGTTACACGCTAAAAGGAAATTAGTTAAGCTTTGCACATTAACATTTCCATTAAGCATTTCCATAAGCATTTCCATAATTATGCTCTGAAGAAAATAAGGTTTGTTTTCAAAGCGCTTTGAACGTCTTCGTATGTATAATAATGTATGATTATTTGCTCTATTTAATTGCTACATTATGTATGCACAATTTCGTGGTTTTATGTTTTTCTTTGACTATACATTGGTGAACTTGTCATATTGGGTTCATTTATTTCTGTTTACCAATGCACTTTAGTTACACATCTAATCACTAAATTGTGTTTGACGTATTGTCCTATACTATAATACTCGAAGTTGTTGTTGTTGTCGCGGCCTTATGTATTTCCTGTTTTATTTCGGCATTGCTGGTTTCTCTATCTCCTCCCGAGCCGTCGGCTCCGGGCAGTTGCGACCGGTGTCGTCGGCCGCAGGAGAGTATCCTACATCGAATGGCGCGGGTTTCCTCCCCTCTCCGCCTCCGTGTCGACGTCGAGGACGAAAAAGAAAAATTAATTAGCTATATGCATAATGCATTTTTGTGCGTGACGAAAGAGCCGAGCGTTTCAATATTCACGAAACCTGCGCTGGCCTCCTGCTTTCTCGATCTTCCATCTTTTAGCTTGCAGAGACACTGGGGGATACTAAAGATGATGGTGCAGCGAAATCTCTGACATCTTCCGGCGGACGCGCACGCACACACACAATGTACCTCGCAGAACTCTATACACACTCTACACTGTGTGTATATAGTTCTGTGATGTACCTTTGCCTCCGCCTGTTACGTGTACTGAATGTATTGACGATGGTTACACGAGTCTGTGTGTGCGTGATATGGACTACAAGGGCATTTACGTACAGTTCGCCATTATTGGCGTCCCCAAATGAAAACAACGAACGTCAGGTACGTCATTTAGTTTGCTCGCCGTTTGCTCTCAAGTCCGGTGTCACTGTACGCAGACTGTTTAGGACGCGGCTAAATATATTTGCCGATCGTACCCTTACATATCAGATTACACGCGCAGCTGTCCATTCGTTTACTGCAGAGCTGCTGTAATCATACATATTCATAAGATGAGCGGACGTAGAGGAAAACCTCGCTTTGCCGACCGCCTATTTTTAAAATTGCAAGTGGAAATAGAATGTGTGGTTCTATGGTCTATCAAACCAAGTTTTGGTGACAAAAAAAGAGGGAGCAAATGAAGACGAATGCAGTGATGTATATATTCTTCTTTCTTCCATAACATGGGAAAAATATTAAAGAAAAAAATACGAGGTCGTGAGACCCTACTCCCACGGGTGCCTTATTAAACCTGATGACTATTAAACCTGATGACTATGATCTCCCCCTCCCCAAATAATAACAATGATGATAATAATAATAATAATAATGATAATGATAATAATGATATAATAATAACAATAATAGGAGCAATAATTGTAGGCCTAATAAATATTAATTATGATAATGTACAATCTGAAGCAGATGTAGTTCTATATTAATATGATATATCAAGCCAAGTTTTGGTGATTAAAAACAAAAAGGAGGGAGCAAAATTATGAAGACGAAAATATCTTATTTTTCTCTCATAACGTGGGGAAAAGAAACATGAAAAAAAAAACACAAAACAAACCGAGGCCTTGAGACCAGCCGTGGATTCCCGCGGGTGCCCGCGTGGATGCAAGAGCAGGGGGTAATCAAAGTCATAGTGTTAATATCTTCCCGTTTCGACGGGAACAACCTGTGGGCAGAACTTTCGGGGAATCTCATTTGCGTTTTTGGTAATTTTTCCCTGAATGTTTTTGTTTTTTGCCCTGCGGAGGTGATGGAAATGTGTGTGTGCGTGAGGGGGGGGGGGGGGAGGGGTGAGGGGCAACAAGACAACTGTTGGACTTCAACGGGTGCAAATAACCCCTCGAAACTCAAGTTCTATAATAAAAGCAAGTAGTGGCGGGAATGATCCCTACCAATGGACCGGATCGCCTGGCATATACTACAAAAATGTATTATAAAATTTCTGGGAAGGGTGGTCATTTAGAAGACAGCACAATTAACGAAAGAATGAGAAGACTTTTCTTTTTATTTCTTCAATAAAAATGTGCAAAATCGTATTATGAGAAAAAAAAAATAAAACCCCTCAGACCCGTGGATTTCCACGGGTGCTGCTAGTCCTATACTATAATACTCGAAGTTGTTGTTGTTGTCGCGGCCTTATGTATTTCCTGTTTTATTTCGGCGTTGCTGGTTTCTCTATCTCCTCCCGAGCCGTCGGCTCCGGGCAGTTGCGACCGGTGCCGTCGGCCGCAGGAGAGTATCCTACATCGAATGGCGCGGGTTTCGTCCCCTCTCCGCCTCCGTGTCGACGTCGAGGACGAAAAAGAAAAATTAATTAGCTACATGCATAATGCATTTTTGTGCGTGACGAAAGAGCCGAGCGTTTCAATATTCACGAAACCTGCGCTGGCCTCCTGCTTTCTCGATCTTCAATCTTTTAGCTTGCAGAGACACTGGGGGATACTAAAGATGATGGTGCAGCGAAATCTCTGACATCTTCCGGCGGACGCGTACGCACACACACAATGTACCTCGCAGAACTCTATACACACTCTGTGTGTATATAGTTCTGTGATGTACCTTTGCCTCCGCCTGTTACGTGTACTGAATGTATTGACGATGGTTACACGAATCTGTGTGTAAGTGATATGGACTACAAGGGCATTTACGTACAGTTCGCCATTATTGGCGTCCCCAAATGAAAACAACGAACGTTGGTTATGTAATTGTATTTTGCACAACTGCAGAATACTATATGCAGCTCAGGTACGTCATTTAGTTTGCTCGCCGTTTGCTCTCAAGTCCGGTGTCATTGTACGCAGACTGTTTAGGACGCGGCTAAATATATTTGCCGATCGTACCCGTACATATCAGATTACACGCGCAGCTGTGTCCATTCGTTTACTGCAGAGCTGCTGTAATCATACATATTCATAAGATGAGCGGACGTAGAGGAAAACCTCGCTTTGCCGACCGCCTATTTTTAAAATTGCAAGTGGAAATAGAATGTGTGGTTCTATGGTCTATCAGACCAAGTTTTGGTGACAAAAAAAAAGAGGGAGCAAATGAAGACGAATGCAGTGATGTATATATTCTTCTTTCTTCCATAACATGGGAAAAATATTAAAGAAAAAAAATACGAGGTCGTGAGAACCTACTCCCACGGGTGCCTATTAAACCTGATGACTATGATCTCCCCCTCCCCAAATAATAACAATGATGATAATAATAATAATAATAATAATAATAATAATAATGATAAGGATAATGATAATAATGATATAATAATAACAATAATAGGAGCAATAATTGTAGGCCTAATATTAATTATGATTATGTACAATCTGAAGCAGATGTAGTTCTATATTAATATGATATATCAAGCCAAGTTTTGGTGATTAAAAACAAAAAGGAGGGAGCAAAATTATGAAGACGAAAATATCTTATTTTTCTCTCATAACGTGGGGAAAAGAAACATGAAAAAAAAAAACACAAAACAAACCGAGGCCTTGAGACCAGCCGTGGGTTCCCACGGGTGCCCGCGTGGATGCAAGAGCAGGGGGTAATCAAAGTCATAGTGTTAATATCTTCCCGTTTCGACGGGAACAACCTGTGGGCAGAACTTTCGGGGAATCTCATTTGCGTTTTTGGTAATTTTTCCCTGAATGTTTTTGTTTTTTGCCCTGCGGAGGTGGAAATGTGTGTGTGCGTGAGGGGGGGGGGAGGGGTACGAGGGACAACAAGACAACTGTTGGACTTCAACGGGTGCAAATAACCCCTCGAAACTCAAGTTCTATAATAAAAACAAGTAGTGGCGGGAATGATCCCTACCAATGGACCGGATCGCCTGGCATATACTACAAAAATGTATTATAAAATTTCTGGGAAGGGTGGTCATTTAGAAGACAGCACAATTAACGAAAGAATGAGAAGACTTTTCTTTTTATTTCTTCAATAAAAATGTGCAAAATCGTATTATGAGAAAAAAAATAAAACCCCTCAGACCCGTGGATTTCCACGGGTGCTGCTAGTCTACTATTATAATACTCGAAGTTGTTGTTGTTGTCGCGGCCTTATGTATTTCCTGTTTTATTCCGACGTTGCTGGTTTTTCTATCTCCTCCCGAGCCGTCGGCTCCGGGCAGCTGCGACCGGTGCCGTCGGCCGCAGGAGAGTATCCTGCATCGAATGGCGCGGGTTCCGTCCCCGCTCCGCCTCCATGTCGACGTCGAGGACGAAAAAGAAAAATTAATTAGATAGATGCATAATGCATTTTGTGCGTGACGAAAGAGCCGAGTGTTTTAATATTCATCGAACCTGCGCTGGACTCCAGCTTTCTCGACCGTTCATCTTTTAGCTTGCAGAGACATTGGGGATACTAAAGATGATGGATGCAGCGAAATCTCTGACATCTTCCGGCGGACGCGCACGCACACACACAATGTACCTCACAGAACTGTACACACTCTACACTGTTTGTATTAGT
The DNA here is from genome assembly GCF_040938485.1 of Diadema antillarum. Taxonomy (NCBI): domain Eukaryota; kingdom Metazoa; phylum Echinodermata; class Echinoidea; order Diadematoida; family Diadematidae; genus Diadema; species Diadema antillarum. Next base: position 94,911 of record NW_027272806.1, read on the forward strand.
TCTGTGACGTACCTTTGCCTCCGCCTGTTGTACGTGTATGTAATGTATTGACGATGGTTACACAAAGCATTCCATCAGCGTGCGTGTGATATGGACTACAAGGGCACACAGTTCGCCATTGGCGTCCCCAAATGAAAACAACGAACGTTGTTATTTAATTGTATTTTGCACAACTGCAGAATACTATGCAGCTCAGGTACGTCATTTAGTTTGCTCGCCGTTTGCTCTCAAGTCCGATGTCATTGTACGCAGACTGTTTAGGACGGCTAAATATATTTGCCGATCGTACCCTTCCATATAGATTACACGCGCAGCTGTGTCGTACTGCAAAGCTGCTGTAATCATACATATTCATAAGATGAGCGGACGTAGGGGAAAACCTCGCTTTGCCAACCGCCTATTTTTAAAATTACAAGTGGAAATAGAATGTGTGGTTCTATGGTCTATCAAACCAAGTCTTGGTGACAAAAAAAAAGAGGGAGCAAATGAAGACGAACATTCATTCTTCTTTCTTCCAAAACATGGGGAAAATATTAACGAAAAAAAAAAAAAAAAAACGAGGTCGTGAGACCCTACTCCCACGGGTGCCTATTAAACCTGATGACTATGATCTCCCCCTCCCCAAATAACAACAATGATAATGATGATAATAATAATAACAATAATAGGAGCAATAATCGTATGCCTAATATCAATTATGATAATGTATACAGTCTGAAGTAGATGATGGTTCTATGAGTTTTGGTGATTAAAAGCAAAAAGGAGGGAGTAAATGAAGACGAAAACATTTTATTTTTCTCTCATAACGTGGGGAAAAGAAATATGAAAAAAAAAACCCCGAGGCCTTGAGACCAGCCGTGGATGCCTGCGGGTGCCTGCGTGGATGCAAGAGCAGGGGGTAATCAAAGTCATAGGTGTTAATATCTTCCCGTTTCGACGGGAACAATCTGGGCGGAACTTTCGGGGAATCTCATTAGCGTTTTTGGTAATTTTCCCCGAATGTTTTTTTTTTTTTTTTTTTTTTTTTGCCCTGCGGAGGTGGAAATGTGTGTGTGCGTGAGGGGGGGGGGGATGAGGGGCAACAAGACAACTGTTGGACTTCAACGGGTGCAAATAACCCCTCGAAACTCAAGTTCTATAATAAAAGCAAGTAGTGGCAGGAATGATCCCTACCAATGGACCGGATCGCCGGGCACATACTACAAAAATGTATTACATTGTGTATTAAATTTCTGGGAAGGGTGGTCATTTAGAAGACAGCACAATTAACGAAAGAATGAGAAGACTTTTCTTTTTATTTCTTCAATAAAAATGTGCAAAATCGTATTATGAGAAAAAAAATAAAACCCCTCAGACCCGTGGATTTCCACGGGTGCTGCTAGTATATATTGAATTGTCCATGTCTATTGTTTAATGACGAAAGTTTAATGAATATCAATTTAAAGTTAAACAAAATGTGGAGAAGACTGGATTTTACATTTTCTTGTCATGAATTTCAAACTGTACAGAAATATTTTAAGTGCCGTACATCACTGTTACAGGTACAAAGGTACATCATTCAAGTATTTGAACGATCCGTTTCTATTTTCAAGGATACCCTATAGTTTCTTTTACTAAATAATGCTTTCTTATCGAGAGATCGGTATCAGTCTTGCAGTCTAACGTCAAATATTACCTTTGTGACTCATTGCTTTGCACATAGAAACTATAAGTATACAAAATTACAATATTGTGTATCCAAATCGTCATGCAGATTAGCAAACATGAGTTTAAAAAACACCAAACCAGGCTGGCCAGGAGTATTTATTTTAAGTTCCGCATATAATAAGTGCTGTGAATTTAAATCTTATGATAGTACGTTTGGTCATTGAAATCCATTTGAATGCCTACTGCGTTTGTCACAGAACAGATATCTTGTAATTTAGAACATTTTTCTTCTAACAAGCCCATTAACACTAATGTTCAATTGAACATCAGAATATTCTCCTTCAACAAAATAATGAATACGACATAGGCAAGTTATGACGTATAAGTAGATTCATTGTGCGAATTAGACTGCAAATCAAATACTTAGTACATTGCCTGCATGGAATTTTACTACGTATTAGGGTCATGTTGTGTAATGTACCTGGAGAATATTATCAATTTCTTTTGTGCCATGTAAATGCTGTTTGTATATACTGCAATTAGAACTTCTAATCGATGTGTTACTTTACATTGTCAGGGTTGGATGTAGTAAACACAGCACTGTATGATTTATGTGGAAACTTAATAAATGAAAGGAATAAATAACTGAATGAATGAATGAATGAATGAATGAAAGAAAGAATGAATGAATGAATGAATGCATGAATGAATGAAAAAGGAAAGAATGATTTCCCTTCTAACCTTTGATTCGTTGCTTAAAAACGCAACGCATACGGAAGTATTTCAGGTTGTATAACTTGATACATGATCACCAAAAATCAAATACGGAAGAACCTCAGACACCAGAAGATCTCGATACAGAAGTCTTGAGTAGTATAAGCCTAGTGATATACAACCCTTTGTTATATGACAATTTAACTCTGCATATACTTTTATGTATATTGTAAACGTTAGTCACATATATGACAGACACAGTCATAAGGTTCCTTAATTCCTCCGTCTTTGACATTATACCATAATCAGACTGCAGTTAATACCTGCAAAAACAAAGCACTGATATACTGTATAAGATGCCGCATCCACGAAAACTCCAAATTTGCTTAGTGTCGCATGTGTCAGTGAATTACATATTGAGGAATATTGTATGCAGATTTTGAACCCATTTTTCTGTCATTATCGTGGAGTGGAATTTCACATTGATGAGCACGTGCCATTAAGAACACCTGTAAAATTGCGGGTTTGATTGTTTCGTGTTTGATATCAAGGCCTTTATCGCTATAATATGTTATACAATAAATCGGATTGAGTATTGGAAGATAACGCCACCTCCAGAATATGAGCCCATATTAATGATCATCAGAACTTCCCTAATTTTTACGATCCTAGATGTCAATTGATATTTAGATTGTCTTTCATCAAATGAATTTCTGTTTCGATCGCTTGACGGCATCACAAAAGCATAACAAAACAAAAACTCAAGTGAGGGCAAGAGAGAGAGAGAGAGAGAGAGAGAGAGAGAGAAAGTGGGAAAGAAGCAGTGAACTGACGGGGAGTTGTTGTTATGCTTGTTATTATGCCTTACAAGAATACAGCAAAAGAATGAAAAGTTCTTCGCTCTCCTATTAAAGGGGTTTCTTTCGCAAAACAACAGTAATTTCCTTCCCGATCTAGGAGTTTATAATATGAAAAAAAAGAAATTTTTTTTTGTCTAGTTCTTTATGTATATTAAATGGCATCATCAACAGAGGAACAACAATCTGTGAATGATACTGCACTCATTACAGTAAAAAGAAATGTTTTAAGATATATTGTTAGAAGTATCACATATACATATTTTACATTCATTTTGAATTGTTTTTTTATTTAATTGATTAATTGATACAAAACATACGCAGTAAACCATATCAGCCAACAGATTAAATTGATGTTTACTTTACAATGATTCAAAATCACACTGAATTAAACACTGGAAACCGTGAGGTACAAGACAACTCATAAATATGTATTTGACTGCATGTACAAACTAAATTGATTTAATTAGTATGTATATTATGACATACGTAAAAATCGAGCATGAATCTGGTTTTCAACTTCCTTTTGATGTTTTACAACAGCAAAATAAAATCATTTTCATTATGATATGGAACAATAAAGAATAGAAAAGTCTCATTATCTTGATCCTAATACTTCCTATTCTGCACTAATTGTATAACGACAAAGAAATATCAAATAACATGAAAATGATGAAGGGAGAATAAATGAGTAGAAAATGCAAGTGTGGGAGGTGTTTAAAGGACAAGTTCACCTTCATAAACATAAGGATTGAGAGAATGCAGCAATATTATAGAACACATCATTGAAAGTTTGAGGAAAATCGGACAATCCGTTCCAAAGTTATGAATTTTTGAAGTTTTTGTGCAGTAACCGCTGGATGAGAAGACTACTGCAGTGTGTGAAAAACTTAGATGTCACATGCGTACAACAATATAAGGAAAATATAAAGAGAATTTCACAAAATTTCATCTTATGAAAAAAGTACACATTCCCCCGACTCGTTACCGACAAATGTTATGGGTAATATTATTCCCCCTGCCTTTAGAAAGAGGCAAGTCAAGTGCTCTTTTATTATGCGAAAAAAAGTGAAAATATGTTGAATTTTCTTTATATTTTCTTTATACTGTTGTACGCATATGACTCACAAGCTGTAGTAGTCTCCTCATCCTGCGGTTCCAAAACAGAAATTTTAAAAATTCATAACTTTTGCATCGATTGTCCAATTTTCCTCAAACTTTCACTGATGTGTTCTACTGATATTGTTGCATTCTCTAAATCCTTATGTTTATGAAGGTGAACTTGTCCTTTAAAGCGGAGAAAGAAGTGAGAAAGAGAGAAAGAAAAGAAAATGAGTGACAGATGAAGAAGGAGTGATGAATGAAAGCGCGAGAAGAGAGGAATAAAACAAGAAAAACAACCTCAAATTATACATTTTGCATATTTTTAAATTTCATATAATATATCTATAAGAATTTCTTTCTTTGTCAACATATCCGGTATGAATTATCTCTATAGGTATAAAGCACTTATCAGTGGCGGATCCAGAGGGGGGCGCAACCGGCGCACGCCTCCCCCCTTTATTTTTCGTTAAAAAAAAGAAAAAAAAAGAAAAAAATTAAATGAAATCCGGAAGTGGCACCAGAAATATCAGTCACGCCCCCCCCCCCCCCCCTTTACAGAATCCTGGACCCGCCCCTGCGTATGTGGGATATAGGCTTATTACACGTTTATATATATTATACATAAATGCATACCTGCAATTTTAAATTTTCTTAAGTACGCATGGTGTGATGCAGGGGCGGATCCAGGAATTCTGTAAAGGGGGGGGGGGGGCGTGACTAATATTTCTGGTGCCACTTCCGGGTTTCATTTCATTTTTTCTTTATTTCTTTTGTTTTTAACGAAAAATAAAGGGGGGCGTGCGCCGGTTGCGCCTCCTCCTCCTCCCCCCCCCCCCCCCCCCCCCCCTCTGGATCCGCCACTGTACCCCGGCCTCTTCCTCATTATATTACGCCATCATGCAAACTTTTACAGAACAAATACATCACATTTTATATAGGAGCTATATACACTCACTGGTGTAGGCCTATCAGACATAAAAATGATTAGGCCTATACGGATTTTGTATTTATAGGACCTAACTGGATCCAGCTTTAGGCATGCAGTGTGTGGAAAATGTGTACAGTGTATTGAGTAATGTCAAAGCAAGCGATTGAATGGGATGGGCCTGTAGGCTCTAGCTGAAAACGTTAAGGAGACAAAAATCTAGCTTCTCCTCAATAATAGTACACGCACATGTAGTAATTATCGTCGTATATATGTCTCCGTAATACATGGATTCTTTATGGTCTATGCATTTAGAAGTAATAAAACTTCATGCCTATGGATACGTATGATTTGGGGCAAATATACTTAACGGAAGAAAGAAGTAGGTTCTTCTTCTTTTCCTGCAACGTGTAAAAGCCATTTCCAAAGAACATACTTGCGCACTGATACTGCTCAATAACCAGCATAACTAGGATCAATAACTCAGTTGCGAAGAGCATGGAGAGAGCTGTAGAGAACATCAAAAACAACAATAACGGAAATTTATCAGGAACTGTCCTAAAAGGATTTGTACTTTCTCAGTTATCACGGGTACATTGTCTCAGTTTTGCGATTTATGATAAAGTGAATTCAGAGACAGCATCACAAAATTATAATCATGATGCAAATTTCCCCACGCGCCATTTTTTTCTTTTTTACTTGTTTAATTCGTTTGCGATGTCCCTCTTGGACCACCATAATTTCGGCGGGATCCGATCGGATTGTCGAGTTTACCTTCAACTGACAAGACGTACGAACTCATCGTACGTACGTGTATCCACCACACGTATCGTATATGATCATACAGTACAGTAGCACACGTGCAGTACAGTGTGTTAACTCGTAGTCGATGATTCATGTAAAACTGTGTGAGCGGACACATGCGAAGACTGACGGAAAGGACAATGTCGACCACAACAAACTCCAAAAGAATTGCCTATGTCGGTGAGTTATGCTCTCGTTGTCAGCAGTGACTGTTACCATTTGGAATACCTCATCTAGGACTAGAATATAAATAAAACACGAAATAACAAAGTGTAGCTTGACAAAGTGGAGTAGTCTACCGGCTGCAGTCCCACCCTAAGAAATCGGCGTAAGGAATATTTTCCTCCCTGACTCGAGTCATATTATATCATAGATATGGTCTAATTTATTCGCATTGTTAGCACATTTGCCTTAGGCTTTACCTTTGAAATCAAGGGAATTTCGGAGAACTTCAATATGTGGACTGTCATGACGAATAGTTACATAGATTTTAATTCTAATTCATCCACATGTCTTTACTTTCCGTGTGTGTGTGTGTGTGTGTGTGTGTGTGGACATGTCATGAGTAATTAATTCAGATAGAATTATACTGATATTAGCAGCTGTGTAATGAATGAGGGGTTTTCAACCGGTTATTTTAGAATAGAATGGGGTGTGCGTCAGGGTGACCCATTATCACCTTATTTATTTTTAGTAGTTATTGAAATTTTGGCACATGCTTCGAGAAATGAGACTACTTTGAGAGGGATTGATCTTGGTGATTTTGAAGTAAAGCAGATACTGTATGCCGATGATCGATATGACAATTTTTATAAGAGATAAAGAGTCAGTTAGGTTACTACAAAACTTATTTCAGATTTTTTCGGAAGTCAGTGGTTTAAGGGTTAATATGGATAAAACGAAGGTTTTGATTATTGGTAAGGATGAAGAGAATGTAGCACAATTTCAGTTTGGAAGTATAGTTACAGAAATTAAGATTTTAGGGATTACATTTGCTTTAGAAAGGAAGAGAATGGAGGAAGTTAATTATAAAGAAATATTAAGTAAAATTAAAAGACTTTTAGGTTGGTGGAAGCAAAGAGATCTCACCATCATGGGGAAAATTCACTTACTTAAAACTTATGCTTTATCTAAATTGATTTATGTGGCGTCATCCTCTGTTGTTCCAAAATGGTTATTTGATGAAATTCAGAAAAGTTGCTTTGATTTTGTGTGGAAGGGCAAGGATCGTGTCAAACGAGCCATTATGTATCAGGATTACAAGGATGGTGGATTGAGAATGATGAATTTTGAATTGTGTGTGAAAACTCAGAGAGTGATGTGGGTAAAAAGACTTTTGTATGGAGAACGAAATATGAGTTGGAAAGTATACTTTGATCACAGTTTTAAAGCTGTAGGAGGTAGAATTTTATTTCTTTGCAATTATGAGACTAAAAAACTTTCACTTAAGGCACCATCGTTTTATTTAGAAATGTTAGCTGCCTGGGAAGACTTATATAACTGCAGAAGTTTTGAAGAAGGGAAAATTAATCCAATTATATTTAATAATAAAGATTTTTTATTGAGAGGGAAAATGATATTTAATGCAGATTTATATGAGCGGAAGGTTTATCACTTAGAACAATTATTTGATAAACAATCCATAAGACCAATTAGTTATTTTCAAAGTTTAGGTTTACAAAGTGAAAATATTGCTTATGTATGGAGTTTTTGTGAGTCCATTTTGAAAAGTGGGAAATATGATGGAATTTTATGCAATTGGTATGAAGTACCCTAGATGTCAGTGATTTTAATATACCTTTAAAGTTTTTTGGCCAAATTACAGATTTAAAAAAGATACAATCCAGGAAGATTTATTCACATTTCGTGTCTCTTTTAAAGCAGTCTTACTGTTTAGAAATTAGAGATGGACACCAAAAATTTGTTTTCGCTGATAAAAGTATGAGAGATATTTTTATAAGGCCCAGAAGTTCAACTCTAATTGGAGACTTAAGAGAATTTCAATATAAGTTATTACACGGGGCGATTTATACTAAGGAACAGCTCCTAAAATTTGGTTTTGTGGCTGATAATTTATGTTCCTTTTGTGGAAAAAGCTCTGAAACTTACTCGCATTTATTTTGGAACTGTGAAAAAGTTAAATCTTTATGGCATGATTTCATTGAGTACTTTCAGTTAGAAGAGTTACGTAATTTAGCTTGGCGGGATATACATATTGGTTTAGAAGGAACTTCTCACAGAATCAAACTGTACAACACTCTTATTCTTATAGTTAAACATATGTTATATAAAGCGAGGTCACAGTTAATAACACCGACATTGGTAGAATTAAAAAAGGCATTAATGACATGTCGAAAGGAAGAGAATGATATTGCCATAAGAAGAAATAAACCGGGTTTGCATTTGCTGAAATGGGAATGTTTAAAAAATTTTGTAAAGGATTAGTTTATTTATGCACCCGTACTTCTCCCCTTTTGTGTGTGTTTGATTACTGACTTCTTTTCTTTAGATATTTTTGAGTTCAGAGATAAGTATTGTGTATATAAAATATATATGCAGGTATGTGGATATGTATATTGTGTGTATGATATGTGTATGTGCATGCATGTATTGTGTGTATGCAGCATATGTCCTAAGCATAATTAGCATAATTATTATGTTCTGAATGCGAGCAGAAATAACTGTGTGTTGTGGTGAGTGAATGTGTGTGCAGGGGGTGTGGAAGTGTGTTTAAGTGGATGTGTGTGTGTGTGTGTGTGTGTGTGTGTGTGTTAAGCGGATGTGTGTGCAGGGTGGGTGTGTAAATGGGTGGGTGGATGAAAGGTGGATGAGATGAGAGGTGGATGAGAGGGAGTGTGTCTGTCTCGGGTAAGGAGGTGGATGTAGTGTAGAGGGTGGGGAGGTGGTTTAGAGATGAGAAGGATGTTTTTTTCTTTTTTTGGGGGGGGGGGGTTTAAAGTTTAAAGTTATGAGTAGTTGAGGGTTGGGTATGGTGGAAAGGTGGGAATGAGGGTGGTTTATGTTGTTGTTGTTGTCATCGTTCTTTTGATATAATAGAAATTTCATTTCCTGTTTTTTTAGTGTTTGGCTAAATTGCTCACAAATGTATATATGAATTCTGCTTGTTTGTTTTGTAGTTAAAAAGGAATGATCGGATAATTCATTCTATTTCCTCTCTTCTGTTTGATATCTGCCTTAAAATGAATTGAATGATTATTCTTGTTTTATGGGCAATTCCGCAGTTAGGTGGACACGACATGGATAAAAGAAATGTGCCTCTTTATCTTACTCCTTGATTTAGGTATCAACTAAATGCCATGGATGTTCATCAATCATTTAGGTCTTTCAAATTCAGTAGATTTTATTTTTCGTATTTATTGATTTTGCGAGATCTAAAACCATCATCTAAAATGTACATGTGGGACTGGGGATGCTGAAATTCACTTAAATGCAAATTACAGTGGGTTCCTTTGAAATTTTTTCCTCCAAGCTTTGCTAAAGGGTAAAAGATGAATACATTTAAACACTCCAGAAGTCATGTGACATTTTGTCAATTACAAAAGGGTGAAATGACCTGCGGAATTACTCCGGACAAATGTAACGTTACTAACCGTAACGTTACTAACCATGCTTTTGGGGGTCTAGCTAAAAAATCATCGGTCGAACTGCTAAAAAAATTTGCATGAACATTTGTCATGATGCAATAATTGAAATTAATGCAACACTTTGTTTGAAGTAACTTGAATTTTTGCACACTTTTTGTTACAAGACATTGATTTTTTTGTCATGTCCTTTTTTCGTAACGTTACTAACCAGCCCTTTAAGTTGCCATAGCAATTCTAATATTTCTTGGATTGTATTCATTCTTTTCTGTATCATAAACATGGGAAGGATGAATATGTTTTTGACATAATTTTGACTTGAAATGAATAAATGGTAATTTTGTAGTAAAAACAAATATCTAAATTTGTTCAAATGTAACGTTACTAACCGCGGAATTGCCCTTATGGATTATGGATTATGTCTCATAACTGTAGGAATATCTACATGATTTATGACAGATGTTATGTAGAATGTGTGTAATTTTTTTTTGGAATTGTTATATTCTCAAAGGAAATGGAATTAATAAAAAGATCACTGAAAACAAAAAAATAGACTAGCGTCTAGACTTTAACGGTAGGTCTACACTATCTATCGAGCTATCTGGGCATTATCGTGATATAGTCCCCACCTAGATCCCCACCACAGTGCGCGTGCACCCGCACGATTAGGGTTAGGTAGGGTTTTATTTAGTACGGACACGCAGTGGTGGGGACTATTTCACGATTATGCCGCTATCTGTAAAAATAGGGGCTCTAGAACCCCCTCTTACAGTTACTGATAAAACTGTCTACAACTGTAAACAGCACGTGGTCAGGTAGCCCCGGAGACCGCGCGGCCAGGCGCGGTCCTGGCGGCTTCCCCGCAGTTTCGCTTATGTGAGAATAACGAATAGCTCCCCTATTCTGTGCGCTTGTGCAAGTGATTGTGAATTCTGTGAACATCGGTGAGCTGCTTATAAGACATCATTTTGTGCATCATAAGCAATGAAATGCATCAAACAGTCGCCGATGATAGTCATTTAGGTTTCATCGACCCATGTAAGTATTCCTAGTAGTTTCTGTTGAAAAATTAAGGAAATATAGCGCCGCAAAGGCACCTGTTTGTTCAACATGAAGATCTGAATGGGAGCACGGCGCAGCCGCCACACACTGCGTGTGGCGGCTGTCGCAGTTAGTGGTCAGGGAGGTGAACTTTCCACCTCCCTGGTTGATGCGATTGGAATTTCAGAAAACAATATGTCTGCAGTTGATGTTTTGTTGTTCTTCCTATTCATCTAGAATTTACCTAGCCCACAACTGTTAACTGCAACCTCACAACTAACAATGGTAGTAGAAGTCAATTTCAATGTGTTGTAATTCCCATGGACAAAATCATGTTCTACACTCTTGGCCTCAACTCCTAACATCACAATATCAGTGCATGTCATGCAGAGCTCTAGAACTGTAAGGCTGCAGTGAAAAGAACACACATTTTGAAAAAATATTCCTACAGGGTTGGTAAAATCTTGATTGAAATGTCAAAATATCAGTTCAGGTATGTATGGGTTTTTTTTCACTTTTAGAGTTATGAAATCTACATGTATTTATGAAGAGTTCCTTCCCAATAGGTACTACAACTATAAATCGACTTTCACTCAAAAGGAGAAAAAAAAGCCCTGATTTTTATTTCACAGGCCTCTGAAGCCTTTTCATGCAGTGACTAATTTAGAATGTCCTACACGTTGTGTATGATTGATTCATAATAAACAGGATCAAGAAAATGTGCATTCATTTATAGAGCAGACAAATCAGTGCCTACACTGATATTTAATGAATTGATATTTTGGGGGATTTTATGGACTTGCTGCCTTTTGAAACGAAACTTTCATCACAGAGATATACTAGTACATTTTGCTTAACTACTCCTTTTGCATTCTTCTTGGATGATTTGTTATCCCTGTGCATTCTCTTTTGTTTATCTCTCCAAAGAATTTATATGCATGGAAATTAATATTTCTGAGCCAGTCATTGCATATATTGTATGTGGGTAATCTGGGAAGTTTAATACACAGCTAAGAAAGCCAGCCTGCCTGGCATTTATTAGGTCAAAGTGCAATAAAGTTATTGACACTGGTTTCTGATTGGATCCTGCTGGATGTAGCACCTTTGAAACAAGGGTTGTTTTTCTTCGCCTGATTTCCGTAATTTCTCCCAAAACTTCCAATACTTTTAGAGTTTACTGTGTAAGACTAATAATGAAAGAGAAAGTCCTATTTCATGAAAATAGATTTGAAGCATCTTTTGGAAAGGAACACTTTGTATGTATATAGTATTTACACCTTCAACTTACTGTATACATTGATTTGCCTTTTCTTTTTTCTCTGCTCTCCTCTCCAGGGGGCTTGGCTGAGGAGGTTGATGAGAAAACCCTTCATGCAGCATTCATCCCCTTTGGCGACATCATGGACATTCAGATCCCGCTGGACTACGAGACTGAAAAACATCGTGGGTTCGCCTTTGTCGAGTTTGAGTTTGCCGAGGTACATGTGTATGTGAGGTAGCACATTTTTTGCAGGATGTGCTTGATACTTGTACAAACATATAAAATGACTACACAGGAAACTTCCATCATAACAAAGTTCTCAAGACCAGCAGTACATGTATGTCTACCTTGGATATCGAAATTTTGTTGTAGCCTCACAAATAAAGTATAGAGGTAATGATCTGTGGATCTGATATGAATTTTTACTTGATTGTAATGAAATCTAGTTACAACCATATTTATTATATCTGGAGCACGCTGTATACCTTGCCGTAAAGTTAGCGTTCATAGTGATTGGCAGCGATTGGAGTATAAACTACTTGCACTATTTTAAATGGGGAAAGAGTGTAAAGCTCTATCTGCTGCTTTGTTACTGAGCTTGAGAGGGTTATCCAGTTGCCATGATGCCAAGCTCATGTTTTTGCCTAATAATAATTGTCCAGTCTCTTATTGCAGTGATGAATGAATGAGAAATGGACTGTCTAAAATTATTCATTAATGTATGAGACTCTCACACATCTGTGTACAGGAGAAGAGCAGAGTGCGCAAACAGCGAACGTTTGGCACTATTAAAATTTAGAGTGAGAGATTATCCATTCATGTAATGTAATTTTGACTCTGCTGAAAGGCTGATAGTTACAGGGGACTGCCAGGCAAAGGAAAGAACTGTTTATGGGCAATTCCGCAGTTAGAGGGACATGACCATAAAATTTCAATTTGGTTTTTTCCTTGATTTTTGTGTTTGACTTCAGAAAGAACACATTGATAACTCAGGAAAAACTATTTTTCAGGGTATCTTGATAGTTTAAGGTATTCAATTCACCAATTTTGAACAAGTAATCTTTCAGATTGAATTTCATCAGCAAAATCTCCATAATGGCAAAGAAGATAGCTAGTCAAGTTAAATGCCATTTTCTAGCCACAAATATTGAATTCATAGAGGCAATGCAGTGCTTTCATGGATAGATTAAGTAAAATCAACTTACATGTCTTCAAAATGCAAACATGTGTGCATTTCCCCAACCATCGGACAGTCATGTAACGTTACTAACCAAAAAGTGAAATTATTTACCTCCAGAGAGTATAGGGGCAATTCCATGGGAATGTGGACATGGCACCAAAATTTCAAGTTTATCATATTGCAAAAGAATTACTCATTATGTATTACCCATTTATTGAAGTTAAAGAAACTCAAAGAATTATATCAATCGGTCGAATATTTTCTGAGAAACAGCTACAAATGTTGAAGACAATTTTTCAGTCATCCAAATTGCTAAAATGTATGCTTAACTTAATATACATTTTTTTAATAGAAAAATTCTGCTAGCACTTCAATTAATTTATTTTAAAGATGCAAATTGGTTCTACTTCAGTATCCAATGAGGAAATTTTTATGCCACCTTCAAAAAATTTTAATCGCCACATGAAAGTTCAGCCCTTGAGCCATGTAACGCGAGTTACCGAAACAAGAAATACTTTGCATTCTGAAGGAAGCAGTGGAGGTAATTTGTTGGGAATCATAATTTTCTAAATTCATCACACCCTGATACTGTACACAAGATGTTGACTTGAATAAACACTGTTATCACATTAAAAAATGTCAATGAAAAGTGTAACGCGAGTTACCATGTAACGCGAGTTACCGGCATGTAACGCGAGTTACTGACTATAAACACAAGTTTCCCCCAACATAAGCAAATCTTAACACTTAATTGAGCTAGATTGTGGTGAAAACAGTCAAATGCAGTGTTATACTAGGTGTTTCAAAAAACATTTCCCACTTTTGATCATTAATAATTCTGAAACTGTTCATTCGATAAAACTGTCATTGATATGAGTAATAGCTGAATAATGTACAATTTTGTTGAAGGTAATTTAAATGTGAAAGCATAAATCAATTTCATTGAATCTAAGATTGATTTTGAAGTAAGGTTTCAGATTTTGGTCAAATTTTAACCCTCTGTACAAAAATGAACTTTACACAGAAACCTATGATGTGTATGTGAGTGTGTGCTGACAATGGCCCTGAACAATGGACATGCCTGAACCACCTGTTCACTAGGCGTCAGTCTCGCGCTCCCTGGCACATGAATGCTTAATCAATAATTCATGTTGATTGCCCTGGGCACTGCTAGTCTGAATTCATGCACGGTAAAGGGTAAAATGCATGCACATGGAAAAAGTAAGCACATGTTTCCACGTGCTTGCAAACACCACATTTCATTCCAGCTGGCAATCATTTTCAAATTTTGCTTCACATATCACTAAATTTGGGATATAATTAAGCATAAATGATCTAAAGTTCCTCATTTTTATACAACTGTCTACTAATTAAATAGTCTGACAAATTTTCGCTTTTTCGATAAAAAGAGATCATTCTTGATAAAGAGGTCAGCAGCATTTATCATTGGGACGATTTGTTTACCAGTAGATTTGTTTAAGGCTCCATATACACAAGTGTATACTCTAATTGATTTTCTTTGCTTCCTGTCACCATGTTTACGATAGAACAGAAGGTATTCATTGTAATTTCGTTTTTCAGAATTAGGGAGAGCACTGTCAAAGTCACGACTCAAAGACAGTATCGGCAGGTGTTTGACTTTACACAGATACTGCCAGAGGCTGAATAAAGACTAGTTGTGACAGTGGAATTTCTCATGAATAAATAATGAAGCATTCAAACCCTGGCCATTGTTCAGGACCATTGTCAGGGTGTTAACCACACACTCCCATACACACCCATTGACTCCTGTGCAAAGTGAAATTTTGTACAGAGGGTTGAAAATTGAGCAAAATCTGGAACCTAACTGTGAAATTAATCATAGATTTCATGAAACTGATTTATGCTTTCATATTTAAACCACCTTCAACCAAATTGTACAGTATTCAGCTATCACTCATATCAATGTCAGTGTTATCTGATATATAGTTTATGAATTATCAAGAATCAAAAGTGGGAAATGTTTTTTGAAACACCTAGTACACACTATGCTGGACTGAAACAAAGGAGGGGGCCTAACTGTGATTGTATAATACTAGAATCAAGGCTACTGATCACATGCCACATACAATGTAGAAGAGTCTAGCCAGGCTTTCACTGCATGTGTACATGTACATTGTATCCACCAGTGAATGAGAACATGAAATTTATCTTCTGAATTTCCTGCATCAGTATGCCTAATACAGAATCTTTATTACAGAATGCTATAAAGCAGCAAGTGTTGGTTCTAATCCTTATTTGGTGGTCTACTGAAGATGACGCCTGTCCGGAGATCAGGAGGTCATACACTGTGTAGGTTTGAATCCTGCTCGAGTATGTACGCCCATGATTTTTTATCATGGCTACTACTAAAACACTGATCAATTCAGTGCTTATTTACATTGATGCAGGGCAATTTGTCAATCAGTTACAATGAAAACATCTCAACGGAAGAATTTCATGAATTTGAATAATTACGCAATACCCACTACATGCTATAAGGATTAATAGAACCAACACTTGCTGTCAGGGCGAAAGCTACAGTTTGTAGGTGGTCTAGTGAAGATGATGCCCATCCAGTGATCAGGTCTTAGGTTTGAATACTGCTCGAGTATGTATGCCCATGACTTTTTTATCATGGCTACTACTAAAACACTGATCAATTCAGTGCTTATTTACATCGATGTAAGGTAATACTGTAAGCCAGTTTGTTATTACACTGTAGCTCATGTATACATTGGTACAAATTACCTCTTTTTTTCTCAGTTGATTCGGCACTTCACTTGTTTTCAAAGCGGTATAATGCATAAGCTTGCCCGACATAACAATCTATGGAATCCATGTTAAAAAAAAACATGCATTTAGATCAGGGGATCAGAATACTCCCATCAGTTTATAATTTAGCAGGCATTCATTTCATTGTTTTGTATTGAATGCAGTAACAGCTTATTTCCTTTTATATTGCAAAATACCATTCTTGCTGTCAGGCGGATGTGCTGGCAAGTGTCATTTACAGATAAGGATCGTATATGAATAATCATCACATCACAGATGCTTATCTCAGTGAATTTACAAACCAAAATGCCTGTTGGTACAAATGACCTTTTTCTGCTCATGCGCAAAGTGCAATTACGAACTGGTCTATTTATCGATCAGTTGCAAAGAAAAGAACTAGTTTTCACTCCTCACAAACATAGGATTTAAAATTTTGAAAGATTGTAAACTTTGTTGTAAATTTGTAGATAGGGTTTGATGCTTTCGTGTTTTGTTTTAAAAAGACTTTCAACATTGTTCATCTTTACACTGAGAATTACAATGCACTTTAAATATACACCTCAATCATCTTGGTATATAGTCAAACATATTCAAGGTCTCTATGAGGAGTGAAGCTTTTATTACTTGTAAATGCATTCTTCTTTTGGGTTTATTAGTAAAATATTTTATAACATTCATTCATTTTACTATCTACAAATATTAAGCTTCTCTCAAAATATTCAACACAAGATTCAGTGCCATCAGAACAGTTGTATGTCATCAATTTGTGTCACCCTGTGTTAGTGGACATAATGTAACGCGAGTTACCGTAACGCGAGTTACCGACATAAAGGCTCCCTACATTTTACCAGGTCATTGTTACTCAACTTTGATAGTGTTAATTTATGAGTCATAACCCACTATCAATTCAAGGTAGGAAAACTTTTATCAAGAATGTCTAGTATGAGGAGACTTTCTAAAAAGAGGTCTTTATAAAAATGACCATGTCCTTTTTGTGTAACGCGAGTTACCGAAATTAGATGATTCAAGAATCCCAACATGTTTGTCCTTTATTTTTCTTTTTGGATTCATTTAGTTGGTGTATGTCTACTTAACCCATGATGAAAAAAGTAACTTGTAGATCCTACCAATTACAAAGTTATGGGCACATTATCCCATAAATGTACCCATTATTTGTAACGCGAGTTACCGTGGAATTGCCCATAAGGTGTCTATGAATGATAATATTTCAATTTTTCCTGCTGTGTCCAATGACTAACTGAAATATAAAAATAAGTATTACTAATCATTATAGAAGTTAGAAATAACAGCAGTCAAAATGTGTAACGTTACTAACCACGTAACGTTACTAACCACAGCCTGTGTGTATTGTAACGTTACTAACCATGAAATCAGTGAATAAGACTCCAATGGACAGGTCCTGGTCTGGCAAAATTTTGCCTGATGATAGAGCCAGATGTCAACTACAAGATTACGTGTCATGCAGTAAAAAGATATTGGCTTTTTTTTTTATAGTAAATTAATTATGCAAATTTACGCATGAAATCATATTTTCACCTCTAACTCCATAAAAAAGACTGAAGGATTGCTAAATTTTTGTGTAAGAGTTCCTCAAGACACATCAAACAATTTTCTTGCAAAAAAAAATAGCAAAATCAAAATCAGTTTCTTTTGTTTTTTATTGTTTTGTTAATTTCTTATGTATTTTAGTGTTTTTTTACCTTTTGTTTTCTATTGGTTTTTTTGCCAAAATTTGTTGCAGGCACTTTTTCAAGCTTCTCTACATTACAATTGATTAATTTCACTGGTCAAAGGTTGAAACAATCTAGTTAATATCAAATTAACAAAAAAACACAATTTGCATTGGATTTGCACACGATATCATGAATTTGAGCTGTTTTCAGGTCGACATGCATTTATGTAAAACATTACATAACTGCAGAACGGTGTACCCGGACGTCGCAAATTTGGTCTCAAAATATGCGGGAGACTTCAATGAAAAAAGTCATGAGACGATGCGGCAAAATCTTTGCGCGTTGCGAAATCGTGGTGGGAAATGTTGGGGGGGGGGGGGGGGGTCTACAGCATTCGCATCACTACAGAAGGCTCACAAGGTGCACATTGAGTGATTTTTTTTTTGCCACTTCGAAGGGGCAATTGATGGAATCTGTGGGCCAGCAGAGCATTTTGTGTGGAAAGTAGTGTTAAAAACAATTGAGGCCATCACTTCAAATTTTCTGTCCCAATTTGAAATTATCATACAATGGTTTGTCAGGGTTAATTACGCTTCAGGTACAGCGAACAGACTTTTGTTTTCAGAACAATGCAGAGATTAGACATTCAAACTGGTCTAAAAGATAAAAAAATACAAGTCTCTAGACTTGAATAAACATGAATTCAACTAATACACTGTATTATTTGAGTTAATGTCATATGACTTACAATTTTTGTAAACTACTTTCACAATAATATAAAACATTGCATTATGCTGGATTCCTATTATGCAATGACTACGCACACCACAATTGGCCATACACTGTACATACTACAATTTTTATACCGGTACATTAGTTTTTGCTCTTTGATTTCTTTCCCCTTTATTAAAGGTACTCTTGATAAGGAACACATTAACTGTTTTGCTCAATAAAACAGGCTACTTTTGTGAATTACTGTGAGTCATGATGAACAGTGATTGGCAAAGTTATAAAACTGTGGATATCACTTGACCCAGTCTTTAAAAGTGGTACTTTTTTTTAGTTTGTAATTTATGCAAACTTTTTTTCTAGTCTTTTTTAACATGTACAAGTACAATGGTACTATACTGCATGAGTTTGATGATTGAAATAAGAGTTTAATGTCTTATCTGATGTTTCTTAGCTTTAACTTTGCATTCTCATGGGGAAACATGTAATGATTTGAGTTAACACACAATTCTGTAATCACTGGACAAACCGTAACGTTACTAACCGTAACGTTACTAACCATGATTTTTGTACATAATTTTCAAACAAAGTTATAATGAGAAAGGATATTTGGGGTAGATATTGCCCTTAAAGCTAGAAATGAAAAATAAGTGTTGATATATTTCAAGCTATACCAGTTTTAGCAAACTTTTTGTTCAAAGATGCTCATCATTTTTTTATGTCCTTTTTTTGTAACGTTACTAACCGGCATTAAAAGCAGACCTTTCTTCTAAAATAATTCATGAAATGATTTCATTCTTTGCTCTGTTCTAGGTCTACACTAGAATGATCTCTGGTGACATTAATGAGACTTCACATCCACAGATAGAGAAATGAGTCTAATCTAAATCATGACAATGTCCCTAAAATGTAACGTTACTAACCGCGGAATTGCCCTTATGAGTCAGGTTCATAAAGTTTTTTTGTATTTATGTTCAATAGCTCAGAAGCTTCATGAAAAATCATAATGGAAATTAACAAGACTTTTTTTTCATTTTACAACTCTGTTGTGTCTTTAAAACGTCAAAGAATAAAACATGGAGCTTCCATTACTTTTGTGCTATTTAACCACTCACTGTCATGACTCCACAATCTTTCCCAGTATGATGCATAATGTCTTTCCTCCTGCCAATATTTCTGTTCTTACAGGACTGTGCAGCTGCAATTGATAACATGGTGAGTATGCTGCCATGGCAACGTATCATGCTCCTGAGATGTGACACACCTTTTGCCATTGTGCACTGGGTAAAACGAGGAGCAGCAAAAACATTTTCCTTCAGGGCAAGTCTCCCCAAAAATTTGTCCATTGAGCAAAGCAAAAAGATAAGTAAAATGTCCAGGCAGTGTAGAAAATGTGTAAACTACATTATTTTAGAATCGATTGTCATATTTTTCTCATACTTCCTCTTTCTACATTTTGCTTTGCTTAATGCACATGGTTCGGGGAAACTTACTCTTTAATCAGTATTGAAGAAAGAAAAATATACAAACAGCAGACATTTCTTTTTTAACACATAATTGCCTTACTCGCACTAACGAGACACTTCCTCATGTTAAGAGTAATATACAGTGGTAGAGCTTACACTAGGTGTGGTAAACAGCTGTTGATATCGGAGGCTCTTTAAGATTAAAATTTGTCAATGTTTCATTCAACATTTGTCATGATACAAATTAGGTGGGTTTTTTTTATCTCTAAGGAGAGTTACAGAAACATTAGAATGAAAGAAAGAATTTTGCATACGTGTATGTACTATATTTGTAAATGTTTAGATACTTTTGATTCATGTTAAAAGGAGTTAGATTAAATGATTGAATCTATGAACATTTTCCCCCTAGCTGTTCCAGAACCTGTGCATCCCCAAGCATCTTTTTCAGCATTAAATGTTATGTAGCCAGATGTTTATGTGACTGAACATAGTTTGTTGCTAACTCTGAGTAACTGTACTTGTCCCCAGAATGATTCCGAGCTCTTTGGTCGCACCATCCGTGTGAACCTTGCCAAGCCCATGAAAATCAAGGAGGGATCGGGGAAACCGGGTAAGTGAGGCGCATCAAGTTTCATATTTTGTTTCCTGTTTCGTGGTAGTACCAGTCGAGATCTGTTGTGTCATTTTATGTCAGTATGAAGAGCTTGTGGTGCCAGCAATTGAGAGCCCTGGCTGAAGTACTGATTGTTTCATTTCTGGGTAGCTCTAACAGGAACTTAGCTAGCTCGAACAGAGTTCTAAGAATGGAGTAGCTGCTCTTGAGGTGGATGTTTTGGAGCAGATTGATAGTCCTTTGTCAGGATGACTCTCAAATGGTGACCCAGCAAACTCTTCTAGCAAATATGCCTCATCATGCAAACCCACACTTTCAAATTTTCGTGGTAGTACCAGCCGAGATCTGTTGTGTCATTTTATGTCAGGATGAAGAGCTTGTGGTGCCAGCAATTGAGAGCCCTGGCTGAAGTACTGATTGTTTCATTTCTGGGTAGCTCTAACAGGAACTTAGCTAGCTCGAACAGAGTTCTAAGAATGGAGTAGCTGCTCTTGAGGTCGATGTTTTGGAGCAGATTGATAGTCCTTTGTCAGGATGACTCTCAAATGGTGACCCGGCAAACTCTTCTAGCAAATATGCCTCATCATGCAAACCCACACTTTCAAATAACACATGATCACTATGTGACAGTTTCTGCTGTTTTTTTCACTTGATTTATCATATCCAAGTGCTGACTGTCCCGATGATAGTGGTAGTTTTCCCATGACATGTGATTATAATGCGGATCAAGTGAATGCAGTTCTTATACTGAGGAACGTTGATCATTCCTTTCAAAAGTTATGAATTTTCACATTTTTGACTGATTTCATGTTCTAGCCTCTTAGAAGATTTGTTAAGTGGTCACTAAATATTATCGAGAAGTGATTTTATTTTTTGCGTTTTTTTTTTCTAAATTCCATTTGTATCTCTAATTATTTATTACAGCTGTACAACAGGAAATTTTGTAATCATTGAGTAATTGACTGTAACTTTGTAAGAACTTGATAACTTTTGAAGGGGTTGCTCAGTTTTCCTATCAATTTTCAGTGATTTGTTTTACTATCAAATTTCTTTCTGCATTCGCTGAGTCCACTTCATAAGTTTTGAGTAGTTCCTGTTTACCAATCCCGCCAAGACTCGAGGAGAATTGGTGTAACTTTCCCTGGGATAATCATGCTGATTTGGATGATGATGCACAAAGGAATTCACTTTAACAGAAATAATCAGACTCCATCATATTAACGTGAAGTAATTATGTAAATTGTAGCATGTGTGTCATAAATGGCAGGAAAAACAAATGAGGAAATGACTAACCATTTGCAGTCCAAAAGCTCTTTTGATAATGTTGTGATACTCAACTGTAATTGTACAATGAATTCTCCCAATTTTTTTAGACCTTTTCTCTAAAGCACTTCCTTTTTGCCAAGATTCTGGTAGAGCAGTTGCATAATTTCCACATTCAAAGGGGCAACCTATCAAAATACAATGAAACCTTGTTACAAAGAGGTGGGATATTGAAAAAAGAAAAGAAAAGAAAGAAAAATTCTTAAGAAAACAATTTTTCAGGTGAAAAGCCTATGTTACGGCACAAATTGTTGCCCCTGCATAATTTGTTACCTGGCGACACACTTCCTTGAAACCTTGAAAACCGTGACTTTGTACATGGCTTGTTTGCATGGATGTAGCCCTTAAGTTATGTGTTGGTATTTCAATGACTATGTCCAGAATGATATTACCCCCCAAAATGTGCTTGAAGGGCGGGCGACAATTTGTGCCATCAGCCCTCTGCACAAATTGTCGCCAGACGACAAATTGTGCAGGGGCGACAATTTGTGCCATCACTACAGCTCCATGCACAATTTATTGCCTGTGTCAGGGGGCGACAATTTGTGCCGGGGCAACAAATTGTGTCACAAAAACCCTATATATATTTATTTTTTTGGTACCCTGATATGTAGCGAGAAGTTGTGTATAGCAACTAATTGTCTTGGGGTTTTAGGTTGTCATTATAACAAGGTTCCCCTGCATCTCAATCTGTATTGCCTTATTCTTGCATCAATGCCAATCTTTCACTGTCTTACCTCATTGCAGTTTGGTCTGATGACAACTGGCTCAAGAAGTATGCAGGAGCAACTCTGAAGAACGAGGAGGGAGGCGTGGTCGGAGGGGACGATGGTGACGCCACGGCAACAAAGAGACCAGCTGAAAAGTCTGATGAGGTAATGATGTGAAGAAATTTCAGTCGCATAAAGTCATGTGATTTGTGATGCAGGTCTGAAATTCATTTCCCAAACAGAAGTTTAGAGTTTAATGATTTCAGTATGCAAAGTGGGTAACAGACCAAGACGGACAAATAATCAGAAGTATCCCTGCTGAATCATAATTTCATCATGTAACCAAGCATATTTATTTATTTATTTTTTTTTTTTTTGGGGGGGGGGGATGACACAAGGCACTAATGTTGTTATGAACAGAGTTAAGAGTATTAACAAAATTTTGCTATAATGAAGTAACGATTCAGACCCCAAAATTCTTAGCCCCAAGGTCTGAGACGTGCAAATTTCCCTTTGATTGTAGCAAAATTTGCAATGAAAGAAAACTGCTTGTCCCGAAGACCTCGTAATAATGAGAGTCGGCTGTATTAAAAGGCATCATGTTTCTTAAGGGCATATGAATACAATTGGTTTTTCTTAGGACTCTTACACATCGCTTTACAATGATTTTAATTTTGGTGGTATTTTGATGATGGCAATAGATTTGTACTGTACTGTATGCTGTATTCCTACTCTATCACAGTATTCTTCCTAAATCTACATTGTATGAAGTTTCAAGACTTAAGTTTCTGTTCCCGTATTTTATTGCCTCCTTCTCTTGGCTCACATCTTGAACATGACACTGATATGTTAAGTCGTGGCTTACAGGAATGGGATGTAGTATTCATTTACAGCTATTATGGGTTACTGTACCTCAAGAGACCAGAAGTTAATAATTGACAGTGCAGACTAAGAGAGAATGGAGGCTGTAAACTTGTGCTCATTTTGTTCAACTCCAGGCACTTAGCCGTAACTTGCCAAAGTCTTTCATCACCATTTAGTTAAATACCATCCAAATTGATTTTGGTTGTATAAACATTGTAAGTCAACCACCTTTTTCAGGCATAATAGTTTGCCTCAGTCCAACAGGAAAGTTACAATGACACAACGAGAATTTAGGGGAATGAAGTACTGTATATGCCATATATTTCGTGAGTCTCAATTTTCATGAATCGGGAATTCCCAACAATTTTGCAAGTGGTTAAATTCGCGATTATGAACTCCTGTACTGAACGGAGAAGTGTACACACGTACGTCACATTCACATCGGGATCAGAGTCAATATTTTTGCGTATCTTTGATTTAGCAAATAGCACCTGACTCGCAAAATTCACAAAAATAAAAACATCGCGAAATATTTGGCGTATACAGTAATCTCTGCTGATGGGCAGTTAGTTTGCAAACATCTGTGCCAATTGGCTAAAAGTAGCACTTTATAATAGTAGTAATGCCAGTTGGCGAACAGAACAATGCACACTAACTTGACAGTACATTTGAAACATTTGTATCTGCAGGCCACAGAACCGGCACCCAAGAAGTCAAGAGCCAACCCACAGGTGTTCTTTGACATCAAGATCGGCAGCAAGCCGGCAGGAAGGATCACGGCCCAGCTTCGTGCCGATGTAGCTCCCATGACAGTAGGTCAGTTGACTCAGAAGATCTTATGCTAGAACACTGGACTCAATGTCACTGGGTCATCTACTAAATTCCAAGCAATACAAAGATAGATATAATTTGCCTTGTGTATCAGTACATCAAACTATGGTTTTCTGCCCTGGCATGGGTATTTCCACATCTATATAATATGTATCTCTATAGGTATAATGTCTGTATTATGAAAAAGGAGATGTGAAGAGAAATAATGATAATGAATCGTCTTTCCTTTTTTGGATTATCAAATATCAATTTCAATTTTTCCTCCACTGTTGTGTCGTCCTCTTTTTCTCTCTATAATATGTATATATGCATTTTTGTTTTGTTTTACAAATTGTCTGTGATGTACAATCCTGCTCACTGTCATCAGAATAGAATTTGAGGTGTTTACAAATATTTGATCAAGTAAAGCACTGTGTACCTTTTTGTTTGACTGTTGAAAGCAAATGTTTACTTATGAAGGTAGTATACTTTGGTAAGGGAATATCTTTTGAGAGAAACTGTAAGGCTTTAACATAGATCTAAGGTATATGCAGAAGTATCCACATGTCAGTAGTATGAGTTTTGAAGAGCCTAAAGTAACTATTGATTTACTTTATATGAGACAGGGGCAGTGAGATTGTCTTACAAGTGAAACTAAGTTCTGCAGTTTCCATCAATAGTCAGTTACTGGTGTGTCAGTTAAGATGGAATTGATACCTTTAGAGCACTGTGTAATGGTCTCTTAAATCTTGTGTTACCTCCATGTATTCAAACTTGCATTTCGTTGCTGGGGCGACAAGACCTCATATGTTCAGGAGAGCAGATAAGCATGGCAGCCAAAGCACTACATCAAATGGGAGAGCATTTCCTTTGACATGCTGTGGTGACTTTATTTGTTTGGGTAATACAGCTAGGATGTGGACAGGACATCACTAAACTGATTATCTGACCATTAATCCAAAAAAGTCATTTTCACCAGAATTTCAGATACGATGTCTTTACTTTTGGAATAGATGTTATGTTACCTACACTGTAATTCTGGGATCTGGCATGTTTCGTTTGCGTGACAGTAATCCAATCCCTATGATGTTTGTTCTTTCCTTTTCTTTAATCACAGAGAACTTCCGATGCCTGTGCACCCACGAGAAAGGGTACGGCTACAAGGGGAGCATCTTTCACAGAATCATCCCGCAGTTTGTATCCTTTTATTAACCGCCTGACTGTCCCAAAGTGTCTTGGTATATCTGGGCTCACGTGGTACATTTGAGGCGAGCACAGTGATATATTAGCAAGAGACTGAGATTGGAACGCATGTACAAGAATGTATTGTTCAAAACATCTGTGGAATTTCACTTGTAGAAAGGACAACATCTTGATTAAACGAAACATTGAAAACTTTAATGTTTGAAGAGATTATCAGATTTCCAGCATGTTTCACTAGTCTTTAGTACAATTCGCAATTCCATGTAGAGTGTACGTGTACTTATTGTAATAGGGAAACATTCCCTTTAAATTTTGCACAACACACACACACACGCACACACATGATGCGCAGTGTTGGTTCCATGTGTCCGCATACCTGACTGCTGCTAGAGTATGTAAGTGACTTGCAGCAAGCGTGCTAAGGGGCCGTTTCAATGGTCACGTCCTGCAGTCGTTAGACACGCGACGTGTAGATAAGATGAACGCATCAGTCCCATTGTGAGCTCAATGGTTATGGTTTCGGATGCTGAACCATGGCAAAATGCCCTACAAGTACAAATCAAAACCATGCGCTGCCTCAAGTGTGTGAAAGCCGAGGTTGTGCATTGTGCTTGAAAGGCCCTTGTGATGTTTACTTATCCGTACATGTACCTTTCCTGTGAAATGCCAGTCCATAATGACTTCTATTCTGAATAGATCTTCACATTGCAAATTCAGCAATTTGATCAAAAGAATGTATCAAACGTTTTTTAATTTCAATTTTTCATTTTGCTCTGCACTCACTGATGTCCACCCCTGGGAAGACTGTCTTCATTGCCATTCATGGTTTCATCACCATGAAAACTAGAAATCATTATCGTATCATTGATTTGGCACCTTTGGATTTCACAGCATGTCATTAATTGGTGAGAGGATATCAGAAGCTGACTGAAGTCATTAAATCTGCGCAAAATCAAGAAAATCAACAAAAACTTACTGTGAACTTTAATCATCAAAATTTTGTTGCTGATTCAAGAATCAGTTATTAAGTACGTATAGCAATAAGATGCCTTTGAAAAGTATGCAACTGGAAAAAAAAAAATGTATACAGCAATTGAACAAGAAAAGAGTTGAAATGAACAATATATTCTTGTGTGTGTGTGTTTTTTTTTTGTACTCTTATTGATGAAAAATTAACGACGAACAGTAAACTTTATATCAAGAGGAAAATCATCTAGGCAAACAAATGTAGTTTCTTGGACCTGATTGGTTAAATGCAATGGACATCTTTTCCCTATACAGTGTTGTTTCCACTGTGAGGTACAGGTGCATATATGTGTATGTTTAGCAATGGGTCAAACATTTTTTTTTTAAATGGTTTTGTGTTGGAGACTGATTTTTTTTGAAAAAAAATTATTCTTATTTGTCAACCAAACAAAGCACATTGTTACAAAATCTTCACACAACTTTTCTGAGAGCTCAGTCTCACAGGTACATAACAGTTTTTGCTGCTACTGCTGACTTTTACAGGATACAATGTAGTTTTCAAGTCGTTTGTGACATTAAAAAAAAATGGTTAAAAAAAGCCTTGACCTAAAGCCTATACCAGATGTGTCAAGGCGGCGACTTCACCAATCACAATGGGACTGGCGGGAAGTCCATCTACGGCAAGAAGTTTGCTGATGAGAACTTTGTCCTAAAGCACACTGGACCAGGTGAGTCAAATGAAATAATTTGTGTTAAGCAAACTACCGGTACACTCAATATTATGTTTAACTTTGTTAGATAGAGGAAATTCAACATATTTTGACTTTTATAGTATAAAAGATTGCTTGACTTATGCCGCTTTCAGAAAGCAGGGCAATGATATTATGCTTACTGTATGCCAGTATCAAATGGAGGACATGTGTGCTTTTCATAAAAAGAATTAGATTTTGTGGAATTCTCTTTATATTTTCTTTCGTATTGTTTTCTGTATATGACCTCACAAAATGATGACGTTTTCTCATCCAGCGATGGTGGGCTTTTCAACTTTTAAGGGATTGTCAGATTTTCCTCAAACTTTCATTGATGCATTCTATTGATATTGCTAAATTCACTCATAACCACATGCATGATATTTGGATTTCATTCCCCTCTTGTGTGAAAACCACTCCTGAATCTGTAATTGCTCCCAACTCTTAGCTGTATTACAAGTCTATGCACCAATTTATAGTTACTCCCCCTCAATCCCCCCTCAGAGTGCACTTGCAACAATATTGAACAAATAAGGAAAGAAAGAAGAAGTTCCACCTGACCATGTAAATGATGATTGAACCATGAGCAGACTACGGTGGTCTTTACCTGGTCATGATATTTACTGAGAAATGCTGACAAACATTAAAACATATCATTGCTTGTGTCTGGGTTTTTTGTTCCCCCAAGGTACGCTGTCGATGGCTAACTCTGGACCAAACACCAATGGATCTCAGTTCTTCCTCACCACAGAGAAAACGGAATGGTAAATGTACCTGAGGAGTCTACCCCGTTAGAGTGATGTTATGGCTGAATGTTTTAATACAGTTTTATGATTTCATTTTCTTGTTTCACCTTGGGCCCCTTTCATAAAACTTGTCATCGGTGACAACTGCCACATTTCTATGACAAATTTGCTCTCAGCCAATCAGATGCAAGGATTTCAGTAGCTTGTCACATCTATGACAACTTGTCACTGATGACAAGTTTTATGAAACAGGGCCCCTGATCATAGTTTTCTTCATCTCTTCTTTTTCTAAAAACAATATGTCTACTTTGCTTGATGGTTATAATTGGGACCAATATTGGTTGTTTTGTCTCTTTTATTCTGATGTAATTTCAAGGGCTTTAGTCATGAGATATAATCTTTTTTTTAAAGATCACCTATTATTTCAGATATGGTGGTTCTGCTGCTGGCATATTTCACTAAAATGTATCTGAAATGAGAGCAAATGTCACCCTAAATTTCATGAACACATTCTCCCAAACAATAGAATTACTACTAGGAGTTTACAAAATTCATTGATTACACACAACGTTTGTTCTTTGATAGCAGACCTATGTATATGTGTGTGATGCAATACTTTATTTCACCGTCAATTACTTGGTTGTAATTTGATTATCCAGGCTGGATGGCAAACATGTGGTCTTTGGTCAAGTCATCGAGGGGATGAACGTTGTGAGGGACATGGAGGCAGTCGGAACAAAGTCCGGCAAGCCGCGGGAGACTGTCACCATCACAAACTGCGGGGAGCTGGTATGATGGACCCCGGCTTGAGGCCCCGCCCGCCGGGTTCATGGGCAAACTCCCTGGCTCCCATAGAGGGGAGAAACTTTTCGCTGGTGTGCTGGTCTCAAATACGTAGACAGGAGATGACAATCACTGGAGGAGATAGAATGTTTGCAGGACAAAAGTAAAGATCGTCCATACGCAAGTTTGCTCTCGGCTGCAGTGGTGGTGAGGATCGTGATATTGACTGAAGTCTGCGATGGAATGCTGTAGGAGACAAAGCAGGGATATAGAAGACAACATGAGCTCTGAACCAATAAAGCGTGTGCTTCATCACTTTCACCTGCCCTCACCTTTGCTTGCCCCTCAACTTTCGGTGAAAAAACAAGTATGAGAATGGGCACCTGCTACATACAGCGTGCCATGCACTCATCCTTTACAGTGATTTTGAGTGCATCTTTGTCATGATGTTCACAGTGCTGCACTGTGCTGCTTGATGCTATCGGATAAATAAAAATTATCCTCTGCAAAGTGGAAAACCATATGATTGAAGGCAGGAGGCTTGAAAGTTTCTTAAGATACACGTCTCTCTCTTTCTCTCTCATCTGCCTTAGAATAAATTGGGATTCAATATTTTTTGAAAGCCAAAAAGTATCTTGTAGGAAGCCAGACCAATGTCAATCAAAGTAAATCAACATCAATTGACCCCAATCGCCCTTGCTGAGTGAGCCAGATCAGGCCAAAATAATTTGGTCGGGCTTGATTGAGTAGATCTGATCAGCAGTGGGAACCCACCATTACTGTGAAATGCAGAATGTAACTACTGGTAACTTTCTAAACTTGCTTTCAGATTGCAGGATCATTATATCTTCAGCTCATGGTCATGGATTTTAGGAATCAAAGGTCTAAAACTAGCTCTAAAAATAAGAATCATTTGTTTGTCATCTCTGCAGTTCAAAATTCATTCAGTCCACTACAAAGAGAAAGGCTGTTTTGATGTACAGCAGGGTAGCAAAAAAAAAAAAAGGATTGGAGCCTAGAGAAGGATTAGGACATCAAACACCATCAGATTCTATCATAAATTTGTCTTTTTTTTTTTTTTTTTGGTCATTTTCCTTGAATAGTTGAATAGTAATATTTTTTCCACTCTGTGATTGATGCTGTACCTGTTTTAAGCCCAAACAAATACTGATCAAATCAATTCCCTTGTGACAGAGCATGTACTATAAACACATAAATTTTTGTGGTACATTAATTTTTGCGTATTTCACGCTACTTCTGGCTAGTGCGAATTCTAAAACCCGTGAAAATATCTTCCCTATTTTCTCTGCTCATTTTGAATGGGTTGACAATTGTGCACCGCGAATTCAAGAACCTACAAATATGTTTTTGAGCTGCTCAGCACGAAAAATTAATTACAGTTGTATGCAAACATGACGTTTACAGTGTGTTTCTAAAAGACTGACAAACAATTTCTACAATTTATGGTGGATTTGAAATAATTTATTGCAAATGCAATCTGCATCAGAGAAAAAAAAAATGCATTCCCATTTTCCTGACTTGTAGTTATTTTTATTTTAAAATCAATATGCAGGATGCCTCAAAACTGTTCTGCTGTATACAACTTGCTAGTTGACTGCTGTACTAGCATTTTTTTTTTCCCCTGTGGACCCAGTCATGAGTGTATATTAAATCATTGTTTTCCTGTTGACTACATTTCAACACTGTACTTTGATTCCAGATTGTATGCATTGTTTATAGCTTTGTGTCAACTTTCGGGGTGGTTGGGGAAAAAAAAAAAAATTCATTGCTAGGCAACAGCCTTAACTGCCTAGCCTTTGTTTGTGAGTGTGTGTGTGTGTGTGTGTGTGTGTGTGTGTGTGTGTGCGTGTGTGTGCGTGCGTGTGTGTGTGTGTGTGTGTGTGTGTGTGTGTGTGCGTGTGTGTGTGTGTGTGTGTGTGTTTGCCCATGTTTGGTTATGGTTATATGTGAGGTGTAGTGTGTCGATAGAGATGTCATGGTTTCCCAAACAAGGGAATGTAAATGTTTGTACGTGTATATCAAGGCAACCTAGGTACACTGTACTTTACACATGTATGTGTCCAACACTTAACCCGTTCAGGACGAGTCCCGAGTATACTCGGGCAGGCGTTTGTGGAAAATGCGTGTTGTAGCAAAAAAACGTCCTCAACAGGTTAATAAGGTTGATAAGTTGGCATCTGTTTATGCGGCATCCTTTTACATGTACAAGTGTACATTGCTGTATCCATGGCAGCCAACCTACATGTATTCCCATCAATGGGATAAAAAGTATAAATGCATGGGATCATTGTTATAACTAGGGTCCAAAAACTGTGACATACATGTATGTTGAGATTCTCACCATATCAATGTACAAAAGCACAGAAATATACTAATGAGCTGTTATTTTCGCAAGGATTTCATTTTTCCCAACTTTGTGAATCACTGTTGGACAGCGAATTTAGCAACATGCAAAAGTCTTGCCATGCACTAGGGTAATAATGTATATTTTACAATAGCCTTGTGTCAATGCAGGAAAACAACATCTTGCAAAAATGTCTGTGACCTCATTCGCAGAAATATCTGTATGCGAAAATAACAGCTTATACAGTAAAGACGTGGGACCTGCTAAACTACCTTTATATGAGAGGGTGTTTTATCTGACCTTTTTATAACAAAGTTCTGCTGTACAAGTATCATCTTTTAGGAAGACAATAAATGTGTTATTTTGTGCAGGTGTGTGGATGACAGTCTCCAATGACAGAGAAAGTGATGTGGGGGGGGGGGGCATTCACTAAATGAAACTGAAGTGTATACTACTACAAATGTACAATTGTAGTACATTCTAGTGTCATCAAGTGCCCCCCCCCCCCCCCCACATACACATTACAGCAAAGTGGGCAGCACACACCAGACCTTGAATGCTCACATTTAATAGCTCACTTGAGCCATTTTGCTTAAGTACAGTTGTAGGTGAGCTATTATGTAAGTGATGACAAAATTGAATGATGAACCACGACAAAATAAAGGTTTGTTTTTATGCTTGTATTTCCTTTTGCACTTTCTGTTTAAGCAAGAAATCTTTAAATTATACACATACAGACAAAACGCAATGTTACAGTGCTGTAGATGACACCCACTATACATAAATAATTACAGGATGCTCATGTGAACACAAAATATGTAAACATTCATTTCACATAGACTGATACAAAAAATTACACTTACTCAAAGAAAACTTGATGCTGCTTTACTTATTTTCAAACAAGGAAAAAGAGAGAGAGAGAAAAAAAGAGACATTGTCTACACATTTTTCTTTGGTGGCTGTTGCTGATTGAAATACAGAAAAAACTGAAACTGTTCATGATCACCTAATTATTTCATCAGAAAGGTAATGTAGTTGATATAACATGACCACGGACAATTCTGGATATCATTGACCTGTTGAAGACTAGTCCCGAGTATACTTAGACAGGTGTCTATGGAAATGTGTGTTGTTTCAAAATCAGCCCGTCCTCGACATGTTAAAAATACAGTCACATTTGAAGATCGTGTTGATATGAAGTTCAAAAGTATCAATAACAAATTTCTAATAAACTTACACAGATGTTTGAATGGGGGAAAAAAAATAATAAATTTGCGAGGACCATTAGAAACAAAAACAGTGGATCCCAGAGAAACTTATGTTAAACTTACAGTAAAAGTATGTAGGGCAAAATATAAAGTTACCCACCCTTTGCTGTTCCAAGTTATTTCAGTGACATCACCAGTTTTGTGTATGACACATTTCCTTCACACTGTGAAATTAAATTCATAGAGACATTTTCCTTAACCTTCCTTTCCAAAATTTCAAATCATTACATCAGAAATTTGGGAGACCAATGATGTTTCCCATACATTGTCACAAGCTAGAAAGATGGAATGTATTCTATCTACACCATAATTTGCAACAGTTCATTAAAGCCTGCATAATGATATAAAGTTCCTCTTACAAATGATGCTATGTACACACATTTCTTGGAAGCTCCTCTTTGAGTAATCTTGTCTGATAAATTACAGACTTGAAAAAAAAAAAGAAGCCATACAGACATGACAGATTGACAAGGAAAATATGTGCAAATTTTTGATATGTCAGCCTGCGGTGAAGGTAAAACGTCAACCCTACAATAAAAGAAAAATTAAACCACCCCGGCCAATATAAGAGAATGAAGTGAGGAGAAATCTACGTATGGCATCTTTTGTTTACCTGTCTTGTACTGGCTCCTAGGAAATGCATACCGTACACACCATTATATTTCATAAATCATGACTTGCAGAATAATGTCACGGATGGTTGAAATCGCAAATGAAAGCAGGGGGTCAGAATGAGGACAGAATGTATTGTACCATCATTTGTCAAAGAGTAATCTATTAAAGTAATTTCATCTTTTGAGAGAAAAAAAAATAAACAAGCTACATTTCTGTCACTAACATTTGGCGAATGCTTAGTTTCACACACAGTCAACTCATACAATTTTTGATAAAAACACTGAAATATATGGTGTATACCATATCTGATTTTCGACTTACATTTTAAGAAATTCTGGCTAGAGTGAGGGTCAATGGTTAATATGCAAAATTCTCTGTAAGATTTTAGTTGCTGTTTCCCCATTTTTTTAATAACAAAACAATGTTTACATGAGTATCTATTAAGAAATGTTACTTTGAATTTTCATGGAGGCTCACTGTTTAATATGCAAAATTCTCTGTAAGATTTTAGTTGCTGTTTCCCCTTTTTTTATAACAAAACAATGTTTACAGGAGTATCTATTAAGAAATGTAACTTTGAATTTTCATGGAATAACATACCAGGGGGGCGTTTCATCAACGAGTTCGTCGGAGGTTTTCACCGACAAATTTGCTATCAGCCAATCAGACGCAAGGATTTACACTGACAACTGTTAAAAGCTAATGAAATCCTTGCGTCTAATTGGCTGATAGCAAATTTGTCGGTGAAAACTCCGACGAACTTGTTGATGAAACGCCCCCCAGGTATTGATACTTTTTGTCCTTTCTGTCGGGGGGGGGGGGGGGGGGGGGGGGTGAATCTAGTAAGTACAGGGAAGTAAATGTTTTATTGCCCAGTGCTTTTATTACTTTACATGATGGCAATACTGAAGGCAGAGACACTTGTATTTACAATCAATCACCAATCTGCATTGTATGAGCACAGGGAGAAAAAAAACCCACAAACAACAACACAAAATCTACAACATGTAAATATTTTGGTACATTCCCACCACCCTTAACCCTCTAGAATAACCCTATGAAATATAAAAGTAGTAGGTACAACATTGAAATGATATTCTCAGTGGCGTTTTTCTTGCTCACATGCACTTGTAAATATATAAACTAATACAAAGTATTAAGTATTCCGTAGAATGAAAAAATTACAGACATTCAATTATTAAAACTTCCCTTGTGTGCCCACACAGAATGAAGTCTCTGTGTACTTTCTAACAATATTTCAAAACCTGTCCACACATTTTTCATGACTAGGCTGACAATTCCTCTGAAAATTCTAAAGAAGTCTGCGCATTAGCAAGTGCACGGTGATTATAAACATTTCGTATTGTCGACTGAAAAATACAAAAAACGATTTGGTCATTCAGATTGTGAATACAACAACCGGCATCAATTCCACAAAAATACAGTTTAAAAAGGCATCATTACTTGATTACATTGAGCATGACAATTTGTTGGTGGATCATGTATGACTACAAGGGACAAATATGATGACCATTTCCTTTTCGGGGGGGGGGGGGGGGGGCAATATCTATATATTTCAGCTGAAGAACCATGGTGTTATTATAAAGCAAACCAAATGTTTACTTTGGAGTAAATATTTGGAGTGTGCAAAAATAAATCTACAGAGATGGTACCTCCAAAATTACCTTGTTATGAGATGGTTTTGTTATATCCCACCCCATAATATCAAGGTTCTGCTGTATAAATATTGCTCTCTTGGAAATAACGAAAACATATCAATTACACAATCTACAGTGTACATGCATTACTTACTTATGTATGTCAGATTTCATTGATACCTAAACCATTCTATTTGCTTGATTTCAGTCTAATCATTAAAGAGAACTTGAACTTTGAGTGAACTTGCATGTTAACCCTAACTAGGCCGGGGTGGGGGGGGGGGGGGGGGGGGGGGGCCTCCGAGGCCCCCCCCCCCCCCTCGACGTTCCGTGCGATATATCGCAATTGCAAAAAGTTATTGCCGCGACGTTTCATGACTTTTTTCTTGCAAGTCTCCCGCATCTTTTGACACCAAATTTGCGACGCCCGGGCGCGCGGTTCCGAAGTTACGCATAAATATGTACATGCATGTCAGACCAAAAATTGCTCAAAAACGTGAATTCGTGTACAATTTCAATGCAAACTGTGCTTGCAGGCAAATTTCATAAAAGCATGATTATTTTCGTGTTTTATTGATTAAAATCAACGAATAACATTTTCTTGTTCGGAGCGATGTCGCGGACAAATTTCATCGAAAAAACAATGAAAAACATAAAGTCGAAAAAACAAAGAAATACATAAGAAATTAAAAAAACAATAAAATACTTAAGAATTTTTTCTGATATCACAATTTTTTTTACAACATTTGCTAAGAACACTAAAAAGAATATTTACACAAAAAATGTGCCTGTTTTGAGCTTTATTTTGTGATTTATACCAAATAGTCTGATTTCATGCATCATTATGCATAAATTAGCATAATTTAGCATAAATAATAACTTTTTGAAAAATTAACTTCATGGTATTTTAGATTACATCATAGGCAATGTGTGTGCCAATTTTTGTCGTGATCGCGCGGTCGACGGCCGAGATCTGGAGGGGGGCCTGGGAGGCCCCCCCCCGGCTCTATCAACTACCTAAATAGCCCGGCCTAGTTAGGGTTAAGTTGCACAATCAACACACAGTGTATACCAATAATTGTATCACTATAAAAGTCCATACTTGTACATGACAACAAGACAGTATGGTTTCCTGTCTTTGTGAAGGATTGGGCCAAATCCTAGAAGAAGCAAGACATGATCTGTAACTGCTGATGCAGAATCTTCCGTTCTTTGTTGCCTACTCTCTCAACAATTAGTTATGATCAGTCATGATGGTCTATAAAGTTTTGTAGTTATAATAAAAGTGACTACTGCACCACCAACTTTAATTTTATATTCATTTCTTAAATAGAAACCCCCACAAAATAATATAGGCATGTTTACAAGACTTGAGTGCTTGAAGCCGTACTTGAAGAGTTAAACAAATACTGCCACTGAGGGCAGCATTCACTGGCCATCTATACACATGATTTCAGGATTTCCAAATCTGTTTCACTTCATGCTTGTCTTCAACATCTTTATGTTGAAAATGCCTTATACAGTGCACTCCCGTTATAACGAACACGGTTATAACGAAATTCCGGTTACAACGAAGTAATATTTAGTGCCACAACATTATCAACTCTATGTATTTTTATTGTTTATTCATTCGGTTATAACGAAATTTCGATATAACGAAAGAAAACTGCCGGTCCCGAGGACTTCGTTATAACGGGAGTCCACTGTAGTAGGGGAACAGACTTCTGAGCTCATTACTAAAACTGAAGTCTACTTTCATTAGATAGTAAGCATTTGTATGTGGACATTTTTTTTAATTATCTGACAGTTTCACAAACACTTCTGAATTATCAAACACATATTGAGCACTAATTTGTACCTTGTGTGAACTAGCATTTTACAGTTCTTTTGATATGCTGCGAGCATATAAAACTAGCAGAACTCATGGATCCATATCATACACAATTTTGACAATGCTTGCATAGGATGGTAGTGGTACGTTATCCATTGACATATAAAAGATTTCTTCTCTCTTTTTCTGGTTTGGTTAAATTTGCCATAACCTCTGACCTTAATCTGGTATTGCCTCATGTTTATTTATTGTAACAGATTACTGACTACATAAACAACATCACCAACCCAATAACGACAAAAAGATACACACACAAACCACCACGAGAAAGAAAAAAAAAACATAATTCATGCTGTGATGTCATTAACAAGACAAAAAGGACACAATACAGAACTACAAATCAGCTCTCTGCGGTCAATAAATAAGTTTAAATAGAATATACTACAAAATACACAGACATTCATTCTGACCCAGTATATACACAAATAATTGTCTCTGGCACTTTAAGAATGTGCCCGGGCTTAAAAAGAGAGAGAGAGAGAAAAAAAAAAAAAAAAAGGAAGGGAAAAGATGGCCATTAGTGTAGAACAAGGAGGTGGGCTTCCTCCAGAGGTTCTAAACAATCTTCCAGAATGGATTTTCTGTCTTCCTCTAAGGGCAAGCTGCATGGTATCTCATTCACAAAAAGAAACAACAAAATACCTGTACCTTGGTCCCTTAATTGCTCAGGAGAAAAATAGCAGGAATGTGATCTACAGGTGATATCTCACTGTCTGAAAACACAAGATAACAGCCCCAAAATCATGTTTATCCATTCAAATTAAACTTCATGCTTTCAATTGTACATCATATACCTTTGCTTCATAAAAGTACATACAATGTATATGTCAACTTCCTTCAAGCAAGTGACCCAAAAATTTCATTAGTTGTTAAAAAATTGCATCCATTATCATCATCCAAAAATGTACATGACTACTACTTGTATAAATTAACATGAAAATGTGTTTCATGCTCTTACTTTTTTCACACAAACATTTGCGCAGTACAAAACAGTTCTTTCTTTTTTGTATGAAATTCAAGTTGAAAAAGACAAAGAAAACACATGAAACGTTTTGGTATCTATGAAAAATACATGTAGCTACAATCTTTTTGAGAAGACTTTACTATCGCCACCAATAGCCCATTTCCAAGTTCAAGTTCAAGTTCAGTGCTGGCCTCTATCCCCATCCAACCTCTATCATCCTCTCTGACCTCCAACATCTGGACCAGAGAAGCCACAGCCAAATCATCATCATTTACACTGTATTTACATCCCACTGACCCGCTTACAGACCCACTCAAAATACTAATGTCAAAATATTACAATGACACCCTTGTAACAAGACTAGCAGTTAGCCAACTTTGTATTTCAGTCAGTGGAAGTGCAAAAGACTACTCATAGGCCTTATGTTATACATCATCCAAGTTACTGTAACTGCAATCTCCAAAGCTGGCCTGACCTCTTCAAGGACAGTTGGGATCATTCAGCAAATGTGTCAGACCAACTATTCTTTTTTTTGCAACTATTTAATATAATGTGGTTGATGTGCTGATTGTACACCCTTGTTGACCTATTTCACATGAAAAAAATTCCTAAGAAACAAAGAAGCCTCAATATAATATAGGTCTTAAAGCTGTGATAGAGTGTGTATTATAATTACATGTACAAACTATCATATTACAAACTGACATATAAACCAAGGCATACCATGCGTAGCATGGGAAATATAAAACTTGTATTGCTCACGAGTGCATGAAATCTCTCTACTTTGTGAATACCAAGGCCAACAGAAAAACACAAAACTATAAAACAAAAACAAAACTGTAGAATATCTACATGTACTTGTACCTTCACGAAAAATCCATGACAAGTGAACGTCATGCAGTGCTAGAAATTCTGTGATATGGCTGCAAGTGATAGCAACCTCCTTACGTTTGGTTCTCATTCAGAACTGCTATCAGTGCTATCATGGCAAGCCCAACAAGACCATCGTCTCTCTAAGGGTTCATTTTGGAGATTCTGAAGGGGGAGGAGTTACTTTGACCCTTGATGGGAAAATGGAAAAAAAAAAATCAGGCTACCAGAAGGGAGAGACTCTTACCTAAACTCAATTTGAGACAATAATTTTAGAATTTAAATATTCTATTTGCACTCAGAAAATCACTCGATGTCACATATGCCTGCAGAAAGGTATTATGATGTCACGGCCATCATAATACACAACTCCCGCATGTACACAATCTTTACTACATTTTCTTATTCGATTACATTATAAATCAAAGCAAAGAAATCATATCCTCCGATTCAAACTGTTTTAGGTTTTCAATAAGTTGAGGGGTCGTTGTTAATAAGTTTAGGGGTCATTGTTGATAAATCATCAAGTAAAAGAATAATTTCATATTCTTATTCTT
Organism: Diadema antillarum; assembly: GCF_040938485.1. Taxonomy (NCBI): domain Eukaryota; kingdom Metazoa; phylum Echinodermata; class Echinoidea; order Diadematoida; family Diadematidae; genus Diadema; species Diadema antillarum. Next base: position 133,683 of record NW_027272806.1, read on the forward strand.
CAGCACAAACCAGTTGAAAAGTTTCATCATCATACCCTTTGTGATAGTGTCTGCAGTCGCCCCTTCACAAAAGCATGTGCGCAATCATAAAGAGATTTTAATAATCTTATTTAATTTATTATAGTTGTCTTTTCAAAGTACAGCGGAGTATGTTCGAGTTAAGGCAAAAGTTCATACCTGTCCTTTCGCTAGGCACAAGTCGAAGAAAATATTCTCTAACACAGTATACTGTAAAACATGACATTTTCGCGAATTGGAGCCGACAGCCCTTTTTCGCAGCATGAAATTCTTGCGAGTTGCCTCTGACATTCATTGCGTATAGTGTAGACAAGAACTTTCGCATGCATTTTAATTTGGCAATCTTGGCTCTTGTGAAATTTGCAAAATTAAAATGCAGGCGAACATTCCTCGTTTTTACAGTATGGCATATATTTGCTGAGCTTGATATTTTGTGAAGTTGGACTTGTAGGTTAATTCTGAAAGCCGTTGAATCCACTGTCAAGAATAACAACGCCAGGAAGAGAAACCAAACCTAACCGCTTTCAGGATAAAAGATATGGATTTGCCTTTCCCATTCTGGACAAAATAGACAGTGCATTTGTGTGATACAGGAGACAATATTTTTGAGAGTTATTGATTTTTCAATGATCAGCTGGTCAGCTCACAAAATTTTCAAAAATAAAGAAATTGAAAAATAGCAAATTACACTGCATAAAACTACAGTACATCCTTTATATGCAACTTGATAGGTAATAACCCCACTCACTGTCATGTTCATGTCATGCATCCTATAATGTAATTAGGCCTACATACTAACTGTGTATAATTTAATAACTATGCACAAAATGTTTTTTACACATAAAATCAAGGTGTGTGCACTAGATTTCTTTGAAAACTACGCCGCTGATGTGACAAAATCTTTGGTTCTGCAACTACATGTCTGTATTGACTTTGAATCTAAATATCAGTTACTAATAAATTAATTAATCTGAATATTGTAGAAGGCTTGACTGAACATACAGAATGAACATATCTTGAGGCGATGAAAATTTGGGTACAGCAAGATGAAGAAAGAGAGAGAGAGAGAGAGGCAATTATATATTGTACTGTTGATTGTTGTTGTGGTATGATATATGCTGGGCAAAATCTATAGAGACTTTGGTTATTTTTCTTAAAAAAGAAAAAAAAAGTTTGCCTTTGAGGAGACTAATAATAAAGTGGCCATGCATCTAGGTACATGTAGGTATGTTGGCATGTGTTCCATTTGAGCCATACGCAATTCCTTATTTTGGGACAGGAGCCCCAATATTTACCGCTCCAAACACTTACAACTGATGGAAATTGCTCTTCCGAAACATTGTTGCTGCTCCTAACAACAAACAAAAAATAAACAAACTATCATGACTTTTAAAAAACAACAAGAAAAAAAAGAGGAAAATATTAACTTTACAAAACACAGTCCTACGTCTGCAGTACTAAAGTAATACTGCAAATTCTGTAAAATGGAACATATGATATGCAAACTTGCCATGCAATCTACGCAGGCGGAAAACATTTTGAATGCGCTTGGATTAGGTATCAATAACGGGTGTACGTCTCATCCCGATCTGTGATGTATGGCAATCATCTGTCTAAAGGCAAGTACAGTATATCCCAGTACAGGAGTACAATTTGTAGTTGCTCTGCGGGGCTAGTTTCATTTACATATTGCTTGCCCAGTGGCAAAATTGGGTTGTCCAGGGGCAAGTGGATGAGTAGAGCTGTATGTCTGTAGGGACCCTGAGTTATATAAAAAATGGAAGCATAGCTGACTGTAACTCTCTAATATCACAGCTATCTGCGCAATCTCTAAAAGGAAAGTGTAGAAATCTTTTGAATAAGCCATTAATTTTGAGTCCATTGAAAACATAATTTTAAAGTGACTTGTTGTACAGTCTGAGGTTACCAGACAGACTTTTAAACAAAAGTCCTTTGAAGAGCAAATCATACCTGCCATCTTCAGAGCTCAACATACCGTAACAAATAAAATGAAAGCAAATTTTGCAAAACAAAGAAAGGAAAGCGAATATCTCTGTCATAATACCTAAAACCTTTCAATATCAACAGAAGGTCACAAAAATAGGAACCCATGGTGGAATAACACTTCTTCCTTCATTCAAAATAGAAAGAAAAAGAAGAAATTTGTATTTTAAACAACATAAAAATTGATATGCGTGGCAGGTGTTTGGGTGTACATAGTGACCAGCATTTTATATTGGAATGGAATAAATGACCTTTATAGATTTTTTTTAAAGACATGAGCTATTAAACAATAAGCAGCAATGAGCTACATGTATAAACAAACTTAACATAAGATAGGGGCAAGACATGACAATTATCGAGAGCCAAAATGAAATTGGCCAAAATCTGTGGAAGAGATTCATACAAAACTTACGACACCTTTCATCTCCTTCTTTTTAATACTCTCTCACCAGCGGTATACTGTAAAATGTCTACTTCTTATTTCACTTTGGATATTTCTCAGCTGATAGTACATAGCATGTCTTTTTTTTTTCTTGTTTTCATCAGCATTTTCAGACTGCATCTGCATGTAACTGTTTCAGAGGTTATTCATTCTTAGCCATACACTGTATTGTATCCCTTTATCATCACCACAATATCATTTTTTTTTTCTTTTTCTATTTTTTTACACATGTGAATGAAATTCTACAACGGGTACAACCTCTATGTCTTTGGAAGTAAATTTATCTACGACATACAGAATATATCTTCATGTTTTGCAGCCTACGTGACCGATTGTCAGCGATTTGGTGAATTCAGCGTTGGACGTCGTCCCTCTGTGCACGGCGCCCTCACGTGTCTGCCTCAGTCTTGATGGTGGTTTCGTCGTGACGCTCCTCCACAGCCTTCATCAGCGTCATGATGGAGTTGTTGACCTCCACCAGCTGGTTGGCGACCTCTGTTGGGTCCTGGTGGGGGTCGTTGACCCCAGACTCCATGTGGTTCCCGATGCCTCCATTGGGGTCATCGTCGAGGTCACCTGCAAAGACCAAAACATTTACATGGAAGTTGGGACTCGTAGTTGAGTAAGCTTCTTTTTGTCCAAAACTGTAACAAAAAAGCAGCATTCGCAATACAGTCAACCTTGCCTATAAAGTTGAATCAATTTGGACTGAAGAAATAGCTTCAACTTCGATGAAATACAACTTATGAGGGATTTAAATTAAATAGAATATAAAGAGAAGCGGACTTGAAAAGACCAGACCCAAACAGCAGTGCAGTTTGAAGACACACTGATGTCATTTGCGAGACTTTTTGAGACTTTTGAGACTTTTTTTTAAAGCAAATTTGCTAAACATTGCAAATGAACATTATTGTCACTGTCACAAACAACTGGTCTTTGCCTTTGCAGGGCACACACAAAACTGGATACTCGGGCCTAACTTGACTATCTCACAAGCAGGGAGGTGGGATCCTACCTCACTGTCACAAGAGAATAAATGAGTCTTAAAACATAACATCTTTCCAATAATTTGCAGAAAACCCCATTCAATTTGGTAAGTGGTCACAGAGAAACGTGGATTGTTGTAAAGCATGTCGTGGGTCTGATTCTTCCAAGGTTAGCACCTGGATGCTCTCGGGACTGCATATCAATGTGTAAACACAAAGGACAGAACTTCGTGGGAAGGGATTCCTGACATGCTCTACAAAAATCCTAATTTCTCTTTGACTACTGAAGCAAATCGAATGGGGTTTTCTGTAAGATGTGGGTAAAACATTGCAAGTTGTAGTTTCATTCTCTGAAATTGTATTTGGATTGATTCACGATTTTCAAAGTTATCGTTGCGGAGGGTCCTGTTGCATTTTTTTTTTTTTTTGAGGGGGGGGGGGGGGGGGGGAATATGGTACAGCAATTTTCAATTGTCTTTATTCCTTCAAGACACACACCAACCTGACATGTCTCCCTCGTGGGTCAGATCTGTGCTGGAGTCTTCGATGTACTCCACAGCATCTGGAAGAGAATCGTCGTCGTGGGAGGCACCCCTAGCGGCAAGAGATTCTGCGGCTGGAAATAATGAATCAGGAGAAAATGTTGAACTATCATACCGTACACGTACACACTCAAGATTTATGAATACTTGATATCACACCTATTAAAATTGTTACTGCCTTTACAGTGTATTTGCATTCCTCATTCAGTCATTTCATTCAAGTGTTATGTAAATTTGTATCTAAAGTTTCATTAAATACATGATTAGTGGGGTCTTGGGTGACTGACATACACATGTATTAATAGGCCTTCTTGTGTCAATGGATCTGAATATCAATACACACATATGTGACCCTGTATCACAAAAACCACCAAAACGTCACCAGAAATAGATTCTCAGTTAAGGGCAGATTCTGGAAGAGCAGACTCTCAGCTTTCATGAATGATGTATAAAACTCAATTCAAATGGACTTTCTTAATATATCAGCATAATGCAAAGAAAGTGCATGCTCTGGAATGGCATTTACTAGCTGACAAAAGAGGCTCTGAAGTTTAGGGTGTGTTCAAGTGCTTAATCTTGTTCTTAAAGCTGTCCTGTGTGCAATGAATGGGACAGAAACAGGATGTAAGCTCTCAAGCAACCACAATGAAAGGATTATCAGATTACGCTGACATACTGTCCCAGCACATTCTATTCATGACTAATACCAACTTTCAAAGCAGCAGCATCATACATTTAAACAGTATTGGAGGTGGGAGCAAAGAGCATCTAAAGGGTTTTAAAGAAATGAAAAGAAAGATCTCTAATACAGACATACCTAATCAAATGATTCTACAACCAAAAAAAAAGTGTTCGAGAAAAACTGGAAAAAAAAAATGCAATTTCCCTTTTCCTTCATGATTAAAAACTTTAGAATAATGTAGAAGAATAATTGCTCCATCAAGAAGTACAAAAATCAAGAGATTGATTTGGTTGACAATGTTCATTTTGAGAACTGATCTTTAACTATCAGTGACCTTTAACCCCTGGCAACCCTGAAATTTAACATAATGCATAAGACAACTTTCAGGGCAGAGCCTAGACAAACGTATTAACGTTGATGCCAAATATACTTCCAACCTGACCAATCACAGCTACTATTCAGGGTCCGACTTTCTTTGACCGTTGTGATCAAGGATTGACAGTAAAACATTCTGGTGTGGGGACATCATACTTACCCATCCTCTTCTTGCGGTTTGCGTCTTTCCTCCTGTTGGCAAACCAGTTGTACACCTTGCTGGGATTTACTCTGTTGTGCTCAGCGATGTCTTGTCCTGCAATGAACAAAAAGGAAAAAAATGAAAACAGCAACATAGTCTCATTCACATTTGAACACCCACTTGCATAAGATCCTGGGATGACAGAAATGTGTCCCCAGTGATGAACCCCATAGTCCCATCCCATACTTATGGTGTCTGTGGTAAATACAGCTGAGTGGAGTGAAATTTACGTGAAAACACAATAATGTTTTGAGTTCAGGTTGATCTTGAGATTGAGATTGAAGTGTCTGCTGAGTGTAGCATAAACAGTAAAATCGAACAAACAGAATGGGGGAAATTTTTACTGAAGTCAGACAAAATATGTGAGAGGTCTTCAAGATTAACCCTGCTTCCACAGAAATGAGCTACATTGTACCAGTTCCAGTTGAATGTATGCAAATTGGATAAAGAGATCACACTGTACACTCACAAGTCTCTAATTTACTTGCATGCAAAATTTTTATTTCAATTTGTTTGCTTTGAATATCCTTTTAGGATAAGAAATTACAACCATCATATCAATGCAATTGTCAGTAATGCAGCATTGCTGTATTGACAAACCTGTTGAAAGGGAAGGGGTCATTGTTGTGGAATATTATGGACACAAACTTCAAACTTCATTTTCTTTGTAGAAAAAAAAAAACATAGAGTTGTAAGGCAACAGCTTTATCACAGTGTTTCATTTCCAAACATGAATGCGATTGACAAAACTGTCTCACAAGTACAGGACAAACTTCAAATTTCCCTCACTCTCTTATGTTTTAGCTCATTTGATTTTGAGAAAAAAACAAATGTTGCACCTGTAAACTCCTACTGTTGTGTGTTTATTAGGTTATCAATAACTATCATAGTCAGCTTGAATGTGGGCTTGACTGTTGCCCCAGGGAGGTTGTATAGCACTGCATTCTACCAGGGTCTAAATAGTAGCTTACCAGGTATCTGCTGCATGGCGTTGCAGGTGTCAGAGAGGCGGACCCGTTCCAGGTCGTTGGGGTACGGGTTCTTCTTGAAGTACGCCTCTAGCACCTTCAGGCAGTTGTCCTTCCAGACGAAGCGCTCGCGCCTCTTCCCCGACACCACCGGGGTGTTGGCAGTCTGCGAGGGCGACTGGTAGGGCAGGTAGCGGGCAGTCGACCGCCGGTGGTGCTGGGAGATGATATGTTGCTGGGGAGATGGCTGCCCGTCTTGGTCCTGGAGACTATTCAGCAATCCTGAACAGACAGCAATATTTACATTAATCAGTCTCTTGTTCTTCTTTTGTTCTGTATGCATGGGTGCCAACCTTGCATCAGTCAGCAATATTGCAGCATTCTGAGGGCTGAAAAGGCACATATTTGGTGGAAAGTAATATTTTTACCTTTCCTGCAATATATCTGTCATACATAGAAATACAAATTGGCAACAACAGTATCTTCCCTGAAACTTTTTTTTGGCAAGAAACAGTACAAAAATACTGCAAAAAGAAGGTAAATTTGGCATCTCTGTACATGATGTAATACATGTATTTCATGTACTGGCATGGCATGGTATGGCAAGAGGAAGGAAACATACATCATTATACCCGATGCGGACAGACTGGTTTTGCCATAAAACGCATTTCCCATAGATACCTGCCCAAGTATTCTTGGGACTCGTCTCCAACAGACTAAAAAAGAAAGTATTATCAGGGAGTGCTGTACCTAGTGCCTCCAGCTCTTTCCGCTTGGCCAGATACCAGCGGTAGAGCATGGCCTGGGTGCTGCGCCGCATCACGTAACCATGGAGCAGGAACTGGGAGATGTAGCTCTGGCTGATGCCCGTCGCCTGGGCGATCTGGTTCTGAGAGAGACGATTCAGGTTTAGGAATTCCTTGATGTCCTCCTTCACGTTCATGTGCCCCTTCCTGGGTGAAGAAGGAATGATATGCAAATTAAAGGGATGGTATACAGAGACTCCAACCCAAAGCACCTTCTGATCTGGAGATTCTCCCGCCTGCAACCCCTAGCAAACAGGAGACTCCATGTTGATGTGTGCGAAGCGCATAGTTCCTAGGGTTCTAGATGCTCTCTGGTGCTATCTAAGGCTTAATTGTTCAACATATAGTAGTAAGTAAGAAATCCTTTCCAACGGGAGACACAAAGCCACGGCGGGAGAAATTAAATCTCAAGCGGGAGAACGGGAGATTTTGCAAAAATGGGTTTTCGACGGGAGATCTCCCGTCGAAAATGGGAGAGTTGGAGTCTCTGGGTATAGCCTTTAACTTTTTGCAAGATGCTCAGAAACTACTTAATGAAATGTCAAAGAGCATACAATTCCACAAGGAATTAAAAGTTAATTCGATTAAAATTGGTTTTGAAATGGCTGAGATATCCAAAAACAAAGTACAACAAAGCGATCCTAATAAAAGGTGGGTCCCATCTTTTATTAGGATTGCTTTGTTTTGGATATCTCAGCCATTTCAAAACCAATTTTCATCGAATAAACGTTTAATTCCTCTCATAACCATTATGTTCTTTCATATTTTGTAAAAGCTTTCTTATATTATCTCAAAAATCATTATTAAAAGATGGAAACCAGTAGCCCCATCTCAACCGAAACTGTACAATCCCTTTAAGTAATTGAAGACCCAAAGTCATCATGGAGGCACACAGCCATCATACAGCCAAGCACAAGTTTACAGGAGACTGGTACTGCATGGATTAAAGTGAGCAAGTTAGAATTGTCTGTTGAGTTTGTACATTAATCATAGCCAAAAGGACAACTTATGCATACATCATGATTTCACAAATGAAGTCTCTGACATTATGCCTCAGCACACGAGAACTACATTTTGTGACTAACTATTAAAAAAAGAAGAAGAAAAAAAAATCCACAACCTATCCGTAACAAAACAATCATAAGGTTGAGACTAGACATAATCTGTCACCAGAAAAAAAAAAAGGAACAAAGTCTAAAAGGTTAAGTTTGCTTCAGTTCCAGGTGTGAGGAAAGCTTGTGACATTTTGGATGCTATAATGATGCAACATTTTTCTGATAAAGATTTAAATAGTAATTCTATGTCCCCTCATATCTGTCTCTGTCTCTATATATTACCTTCAATGTTTCATCTCAGTTGGTTTAATGTTAATAAAAAGAACTGATGTTCAAGTCATACATGTGGGCCTATCTTTTTGTAATTCAAATGTTTGTTCCTTTGAAGAGCTAAGACGAAAAAAACAATAAATGCGAGACAATATATCACAACCCCAAGGCTGCTATCCCAGTTAGAATAGCAAACTGAATATTGATGATAGTTTGCTAAACCTGTACCTTAAAATACAATCTCAATGTGTATGCTTTTGTATGCACACAATTACATCTTTTAAAGTAGTATTTATTAAAGTACTCTTAAAATAGTCTTATCTATATTTAGATGAACACCTTACAAGTTAACTTATGTTTTAATTTGTATACAATAGTGTAAACAAAACATGAAACTGAAATCTAAACTGAAACTAATCAATTTTGAAATCCAGGGAATCTTTGTATTCACAATAAACATATCGTCACCAGGGTACAATGTATTCTCATAACTGTAAGACCCAGTGCATTTGTTCCCATACACTGTGGTTTGCTTGTAATATGTACATGTATGGCAAGCGACGAACAGGTTGATGCACAAAAGCATTCTGCGTAATTGGTAACATTAAGGAGTGAAAATGTAGGCCTACTGTATATTAAAGAATTTTCATTAGGGTTTAGTTTTCGCAAATTTTGCAAATCACAGTTGGGCTGCAAATTTAACAATACGCGAAAATGTCACCATGCGCTAAGGTAAAAGTGTGCTTGTGAAGGCCTCTGTGTCAATTTGTAAAAACAACATCTCGTGAAATGTCTGTGACCTCCTCATTCACAAAAATATCTGTACATGAAAAAATCAGCATATGTAATTCTTGCTTGACTTATCACCAGAAAAAAAAAAAATACCGTATATATACGGTATTTTTTTTTTTCTGGTGATAAGTCAAGCAAGAATTACATGCACTTCTATTTAAACATTAACCTTGAACTTCATAGATGAGGATGAAGCATCAACCCTTGTGAAAGAAAAGAGCAGAAGGGAATGCACAAACAAAATCTTGTTGTCATCTCTTCCAAACTTTCTTTCATGGTCTACTAAAGATTCAAAGAGTGGTCCCCATCTCACCGGAAGAGTGCCTCCACTTCCTCATTGGACACGCTGATTTCATCCATCCCTAGGCGACCGTCTCCATTCTCCTGGTAGGTATGGCTACCCATGGAGGAGAGCAGCGTTACCAGGGAGGTCCTGCCGCCGGGCGATCCTTCCTCCTGGCCCAGCCCGCTGCCATCCAGGGTAGAGTTCCTATTGGTCACCGTCAGCTGCTGCTGGGCCTGGTAGCTGCTGATTGGCGGAGAGGCCGCCGATGTCACAATGGGCTGTTCCACTCTGGGCGGGAGGGGTCCCAGCTCTGTGTCCAGCTTGGCCATGGTGTCGCACGCGTGGATGATTTCATCTTTGGTCAGCCCTGTGCGTACCAATCTCCTCAGGAGTTCTATTTGCTCGATGGTGTAGCGAGGCTCACCCGCCATGGCGCCGTTTGCGATGCCTTTCCAAATGGCTTTCCTCCAGATAGTTCTTCCAGATTACCCAATATCAATCTGCATACGCAGTAAAAAGAAAATCAAAGCCCTTTACACCACTCGAAATGAAAGACACATTGTAATCAATACTTTTTTCTGAATTGATGGTTATTTATACAACTGGTCATTTTTCAGTAAAATGTACATGTAGTAAATACAGTTCACACCACAAACCTATTTCATACAGTACACTTTTTACTAGATGTATACACTGTGATATAATATTCATTTTGAATTTTAATCCCTGGACTTATACAATTCTGTTTTCTTCTGTTTATTCTTCTTGTACAAGTCTCTCTTTATGACAGTTCAACCATTAATGTCTAAGGAAAGTAAGAGAAATATTCTATGCCACAATGTCTAGGGTCTATATACAGACTAGTGTACAGTGTAGCATGTTTGAGCATGAAATTTGATGCACCAAAATGCAATGCTAATGCATTCTTACGGTGATGATTATCAACAAACTTAATATCATACAATATAGGAGTCATTAAGGACAAGACATTATAAAACATACTTTAATCTAACTAATGATTCATGAACAGATGATGTGATTTTCACCAAACTTGCAGGGTGTATTTGTAATGAAGTGAGAAAGAAACAACTAAATTTGTGGGGTCATGAGGTCAAAAGTCAAAGGTCATAGGGCAATAAAGGACATTGAAATAAGATTATCTCTCAATAACACAACAATGGATCATCAAACCTTCACCAGACTTGCTTCTTAAATGCAGATTCTGTAGATCCCCGATATGTCCCTTTCCCTTTAAGTTTGTGTTGAAGATACTGCCTACGAAATGGCAAAATTCAAATCACGGCTGCTTGCTAGAGGTCTGCTCTCTTGGAATGCTCCTCTAGTTTTGAGTGTGATAATTTGCACTATGAATAGCAAGGATAAGTTTTAAACTTTAATCTGAAAGGCTGCAGCAAAAGACTCAAATTCCATATTAAATGAGCACAATATGAAAATGGTCATATATGAATTAATGTACTTGTTAAACTAAGCAAACTACAGTACCTTGCAAGGTCACATTTCATGCAAGATAAGACAAAAGCTTTTTTCATGTGAATCATGGTACTTTTTTAAAGTTTTCTATTATTTCCTCCTGTGCACTTTGATCTTCAACAAGATGATCCAGGATAAAGATTCTCTCACAAAGAAGAAACAAAGCTCACTGATATACGCTGGTACAGGTTACGTTGTTGTGTTTGTGCCCAAAGTGTGGAACCAGCCATTTCCATACAATTCTTTGATCATTATCAAATTTTTTTCTAAATATATTTGTACCTTGCAGATCGTAAAATCTCTCACATATTCTTCCCTCCTCCCTTTAAGCAAGCCCACAGTCAAGTCATGAACATTGATTTACACTTCAATGAATGTGCACATAATGCTCGCCCCGCCAACAAAAACTTGCGAGACCGACAAACTGCATTCCTGTCTGGGGATTTTGTTTGCATGCGTCTGGTTGAATTGTTTTGATGAATTGTACATGAAACCCTCCCTTCCCCCCCCCCCCCCAAAAAAAAGTACCACATTTATCATATATTCATTTGCAATATTTCCACACAGAAATGCTCAGAAACAGAAGAGTGAACAAGTGCAAGAGAGAGAGAGAGAGAGAGAGGGAGAGAGAAATGTTCTGCATTGTACATCCTGTAGGTGTACTTTAGCACTAAGCCAGCGTACAAACTTACAGTATTACAATTGTGAATGTTGCCTCAGATACAAAAGAACTTTGAAAGCTCTCCCACTGCCATTGCACAATGTACTTGTCTTTTTCTGTCCCACCATTGAATGGAAATCTCTCATGGAACAAAAACCACAACAGGACGGGATCGAATGCGTCTGTCGGTTTATGCGGTACCGACAGAGGCACCACACTTGAACGGTTTGTCGGTGACTGGTATAGAGGGAAGTATAGTGTTCTATAGCATTCCAGTATAATACCACTACTAGACACCAGTACAATGTACAGTATCGTACCATACATTCACTTATACTGTATAGCCTTTCATTTCATTTGTTTTCTTGGGCACTTTCATTATATTCCAACAAACACATCCATTCATATCACCAGGAAAAGAAGACCTCACAACCCCTACAAGAAAAAAAAAGGGGGGCAAAAAACAATAATGAAACAAAACAAAAAACACACTACAATTTGCTCGGGAGAAGACAGCTTATTGGTATTCTTTTCTTAAATGTATGTCATATACTACATTCTTTTCTGATGCATACATTGTAGGCCCTACTGGCTCTGCAAGTCTGATGAGTGTTGTTGTACATTGTATTTCAAATTTTTAAAGGAAGAGTTAAAGGGTGTGTACAGTTCTGGTTGAGGTGATGATTTAGCTTTTTAACGTTTTGCGATATATTCAGAAACCACTCTATGAAATGTCAAAGCGCATGTAATTCATAAAGGGGTATCAAAAGTTTATTTGATGAAAATCGGTTTTGAAATGGCTGAGATATCCAAAAACAAGGTGAAACAAAGAGATCCTAAAAAAAGGCGTGGCCTGTCGTCTTTTATTATTATCACTTTTTTTGGATATCTCAGCCATTTGAAAACCAATTTTCATCAAATAAACGTTGAATCCTTCTTAAAATTATGTGCTTTTTCATATTTCATAAGAGGTTTCTCATTATCTCACTTAGGAAATGTTCAAAACATGAATCCCCACCTCAACCAGTACTGTACAGTCCCTTTTCTTCATAGGCTTACATGTGGATTGAGAGAATGCAGCAATAGCGCACATTAGTTAAAGTTTGAGGAAAATTGGACAATCCATTCAAAAATCATGAATTCTTGAAGTATCAGTTCCAAGATCGCCGGGTGTGAAGACTACTACAGCCTGTGATGTCATAAGTTTCAAAAAGAAAATATTTAAGAAAATTCAACATATTTTCACTTTTCTCTCTGAATAAAAGAGCAGATGACTTGCCTCTTTCAGAAGGCAGGCAGAGAATTATTAAAAATTAAATTTTGTGGATATTTTTCTTATATTGTTCTACACATATGTGACATCATCAAAGTTCTGTAGTTTAATACTGTAGTCTTCCTATCCGGAAGTGACTGCACAGAAACCTTAAAAGTCCATAAATTTTGAACAGACTGTCTGATTTCCCTCCAACTTTCACTGATGTCTTCTCCTTATATTACTGCATTATCTCAATCCATATGCACATAATGTACACAGTATGTGAAGGTGAACTTGTCCTTTAAAGGACAAGTTCACCTTCATAAACATAAGGATTGAGCGAATGTAGCAATATTAGTAGAACACATCATTGAAAGTTTGAGGAAAATCAGACAATCCGTTCAAAAGTTATGAATTTTTGAAGTTTTTTTGCAGTAACCGCTGGATGAGAAGACTACTGCAGTGTATGAATAACTTAGATGTCACATGCGTACAACAATATAAGGAAAATATAAAGAGAATTTCACAAAATGCCATCTTTTGAAAAAAAGTACACATTCCCCTGACTCGTTACCGACAAATGTTATGGGTAATATTATTCCCCCTGCCTTTAGAAACAGGCAAGTCAAGAGCTCTTTTATTATGCGAAAAAAAGTGAAAATATGTTGAATTTTCTTTTACATTTTCTTTACACTGTTGTACGCATATGACTCACAAGCTGTAGTAGTCTCCTCATCCAGTGGTTCCAACACAAAAATTTTAAAAATTCATAACTTTTGCATCGATTGTCCAATTTTCCTCAAACTTTCACTGATGTGTTCTACTAATATTGTTGCATTCGCTCAATCCTTATGTTCATGAAGGTGAACTTGTCCTTTAAGTACCTTGTAGGGTTGTATCAGTTTGTATGTTGTTGTTACCATTCAAGCCATTCAAACTTTATAGGCCTATTATAGTCCATACAATGTATACAGCATTTTAATTTGAAGTTCGGGTTCCTAATACGTTGTATTCATAAAAGATGTTGGATAATTAGCAACTCTTGCTGGAATGGCAGCTTCCCATAGCAACAGCCAATCAGGCAGCTGGATTGCCGCCATTACCATGACAACTGCCATTCTAGCAAGAGTTGCTGTCATCCCAACTTTTTATGAAAAGGGCCTCAGGTCTTCTTCAAAATCACAATCAGTGTACAGTATTTACATGTATACAATTTGTATTATCTTTCACCATCTAACACTGTATTTTCCTCCCTCTAAAGTTATATAACACATATTTTGTACAAACGAATTATTTTTTTTTTTAGGTTTATGAAAAATTGTACAGAAAGAAGTCAGTGATCTTAGAGAATGAAGCCCCATTACATGCCGTACAATCTGTAGGCTACATATTCCCTGCATTTATTTCTCTTGTATGAACAAACAGACCATTTATCAAAAGTGCATGTATGAAGAGACTACAGTTAGTGTAATAGTGTCATATCCTTTGTTTATAATGTGTACCATACAAATGTAGTACTACAATGTATGGTATACATTGATAGACATTGACACACACATCTATTGTGACTCTATAGTCAGAGTGAGATACACTGTAATACCAGATGTGACATGAAAAATGAGATTACATGTATCTTCTCACCGAGTTTTGAATTACAATTTTAGCGTTTTCATTAAATCAATATTTTGCTCTCAGATTCAAACTGAAACTTGGCAAGTCAATATGCAAAAATAACAGAAAAATGATATCGACAAGGAAACAGGAATCTGCGATCTACAGCTGTATGACCACAACAACGGGATATTACTAACAAAAGTGGAAATACTGAAGATAGAGAAAACACGATGGATGCAATAAAAATAGGATGCCAAGGCAGTAACGTTTTGCATGTGTGGGTACAACCATTTGTATGTTTACAACTGAATGTGCAGCATTTTACTGTCAAATATTTCACTTTATTTTCACTTTTTGGCTTAAAGGACAAGTCCACCTTCATATAAAGGATTGAGAGAATGCAGCAATACACATTAGTAGAACACATCAGTGAAAGTTTGAGGAAAATTGGACAATCCGTTAAAAAGTTACGAATACATGTATTTTAAGTATCTGCGCAGTCACTGCTGGAAGAGAAGACTACCCTACAGTGTATGATGTCACATGCGTACAACTATATTTAATAAGGAAAATAAAAAGAGAATTTCACAAAACCTTACTTTTTTAGTGCACAGTTCTTCGACTTACTACTGACGTATATTAAGGGTAATATTATTCCCCCTGCCTTCTGAAAGAGAGAAGTCGAGTGTTCTTTTGTTATGCGAGAAAAATGGAAATATGTTGAATTTTCTTTATTCTTTCTTTATATCGTTGTACTCATGTGACATCACAAGCTATAGTAGTCTTTTCATCCAGCCATGACTGAGCAGAAACTTCAAAAATTCATAACTTTTTAACGGATTGTCCGATTTTGCTCAAACTCTCAGATGTGTTCTACTAAAATTGCTGCATTCACTCAACCCACATGTCTATGAAGGTGAACTTGTCCTTTAAAAAATAGAAAAAAAAATCAGATAGAATACCAACTTACCAAAAAATTCTGAGAGAATATACTGTACACATTTTGTTTTCACTAACATCCCCTAGATAATATAATTTATCTATACAGTATTCTCATGCCGTGAAATTCACATTAAGAATGTATTTAAAGCTAATGTTCATGCACTGTACATCACAAAATGCTGAACTTTTAAACAGTTCATTTTTAGTCTTCACTTTAAGTCTCTCAACAGACAGTGGTGGGTGTTTTTTTCAGGAATATTGTAACAGTTTGAACTTAAGCAAAGATTACCATTGTTGTACAGGATATTCTTCAAGCATCAAAGAATTTCTTTGCAAAACCTCGATAAATAAACAAATATGCAGTCCTAATTGTCTATATCTGAAGCGAAAATCCAATCTCTATTGAGGTCATTTTGAAGAGGAATAAAGAGTAAAAATGAAGTAAACAAAAGTTTTTAAAAGTCTCATTAAAACTGATAAGAAAGAAAGAACAGTTTTAGAGGAAAATATAAAGTTTTGTATGTTTTCTCGAAACAATATATTAATAGGCTAGCCTACCATTTATACATTGTACATGTACAATGTTTGTCATGCAAATTAGGTGATCAATGGGCATGTCATCAAAACAGGTTTCCTCTATTAATTTGTCAAAAATGAGAAAGATACAAATTGTAATGCCCCCTAACACACACACACACACACACACACAGAGTCACACTGATTGTCTATAATTCAGCAACAACTGTAATCCCTCCTTGATTCAGTCACTATGCTGCTTACATGCAGTGACTACAAAATTTGATGTACATGTATAAAGAATTAAAAACAAAAACATCTTACAGTAACTTTATTTGTTGACAAAAAGTAAAAAATTTGAAGAACTTACAAGGTGATGACATCTACATTGTAATAATCATTTCCTTTAATTTGCACAACATGAGGTCGTAACTAGTTAACTAGTATTAAACTGTCTTCAAGGGGAATGAAGTGAAAACATGGACTGAATGACTGAACTGCAAACACATTTCAGTCAAGTTTGAAGTAAATCAGAAAATTCTTTCAAAGCTGTTAATGTTCAAAGTTTCATTGCCACCCTCGCCGGATGAGAAGACTGTCTAACAGACATTTGAGCTGTCAATGCAGGACAACGATAGTTAAAAAGAATGCAACAAAATTTAATCTTCAATGACTTTAAGCACACATTCCCTCCACTTGCTATTGATATGAATTCAAGGTAATTCCCCTGCTTTCTGAAAGAGATACATTGTATGTCAAGTGCTATTTCATTACGCTAGAAGAGTGAGATTGTATCATTCTCATTATATTGTTGTCCACTACATTGTATGGTGACATCACAAACTTTTTATGCAGTTTTCTCATCGAGCAATGGCAGCACCAGGGGACCATTTCATGAAATTTTTTGTCAGTGATTTACACTGACAACTGTTAAAAGCTACTGAAATCATTGCGTCTGATTGGCTGATAGCAAATTTGTCGGTGAAAACCTCCGACGAAATCGTTGATGAAACGCCCACCAGAACTCTACAAAGTCTTAACTTTTGAAAAGATTGTCCGATCATTATAGTCAAACTTCACATCTGGACCGTATTTTAATAATATTCATGCATTCACTTTTAATATCCATCACACAGTACAAATACTTGTACATTTCATTCCCCTTTAAGGAAAATATGGGAAACTGAAAACTTCCAAGTTTTCTGTAGTTCTTAATGAAACTTCTACTTTATTTGCTTGATTATATTCATTCAATTCATGGAAAAGACAATGAAAACAAAAATGTGTGGAGTGGATTTCACTTCACTAAGAAAATAAATTGAAAAACATACATGCACAGAAAAAAAAAGAAACAATTTGAAACTTGGAAGCAAAAATGAGACATTGGTAACTGGAAGATTGCACATACAGCTTGTACGAAGTTACATGTACTGTACAAATTGTATGTACAGTAGGGGTACATTGTATACACTGTATGCACACATGCTATTAACTTTCATATATTTTTTATTGGTCATGATATTGGATATTTTCAATTTAGCAAACTTTTTTTTTTTTTTGGGGGGGGGGGGGGTGAAGAAAACAAAAAGTGAGAGGAAAAAAGAAATAAGTTGGCAACTCTCAGATTGACATTCATGATTGTACATTATGTACATGTATGTGTGGAGCAGAATATGTCAATTGAGGCTGTTTGCAGTCAAAACTAATTTTTTTTTTTTTTTTTTTAATGATAAACACTGAACATGACTGTACACATTGTATAATTCAGTGCTTTAGTCTTGTTTTGGCAGGGTCATTTATGACAAGCATTTTGTGTTGTGTGTGTTTGCTTGTTTAAATTCATCTTTTTTTTGAGGGAGGATTGTCAAGTTTGTTTGTTTGTTTGTTTGTTTGTTTGTCGTCGTTGTTGGGTGTTTTTTTTTTGGGGGGGGGGGGGGTTACAATAAGTCTGTGTCTATACCTTTATAAATAGAAAAATTCCAAAAAACAGTTTTGAAATACATAAAAGTACATGAAAACTGCTATTTGCATTGATTTCAATAAGGGCCAACAAAACAAAACAATAAACAAATCAAAACAAAAAACAAAAACATTGATCTGCGCCCCATTTCACAAAACTTGTTATCAATAACAAGTTACACATGTATGATAGTTGTTATAAGCTACTGAAATCCTTGCATCTGATTGGCCAAGAGCAAATTTGTCATAGAAATATAAGTGGCAGTTGTTACTGATAGCATGTTTTATGAAATGGGACTCAGGGCTTCATCCTTGCCTTCTTTTCTCACAGTTGAACAATAGACCTTTTTGTTAGATAGTCAAAAAAAAAACAGCCAAACAGGATACATTGTACAAGATCAACTTGAAGGAAATATGATTTTCATTGATATTTAAATATTTGCTGTATATAGGTCACATACATTCATGTAATTGTTGATATGAAACACATCAAATCTCATCAATAGGAGCCTAGCAGGTTGAGGATCTGTTTATTTAGAGACAAGTTCAGTGGGGAAAAATAGTTACAAGGCATACCTTTTTCTAAATGCCAAGAACTTTGAAGATACACAATAAAAACCTAGATCTCAGTTTAATGGGACGAGAATTAAGAAGCGAACATATAATCTTTCATATATTTCTCTCTCCTTTTTTATAGTCAATCTCTCCCTCCTTTTTTTATAGTCAATCTCTCCCATTACAAAGTTACAATCAGATTTGGCATCTCTCTTCCTCATTTTTTTAACAAACAATGTATTCTTTTATAACTAAGTTTATTTCCCATCATGCTTACAGATATATTTCTGTAAATTTGCCTTTCTCTCTCTCTCTCCCTCGTCTATACAAGTCTCTTGATTGCTACAAGCAAGAGCAGTAGTGTACTACATTCTTCGATGAGAAAAACTGAGCTCTGGTACTCGCAACTCTAAGCACAACGTGTGTCCACCGTGTCCACAAACTGACTGGTTAGTTACAATACACCAGTCAGTGCGAATCAAGCGCGCGCGAACATCGCAAGGCGACGATCGCGATCAATCGTAGATCGTAAAAGCGCCACTGAAACCGGACGTCATACAGCTACTACATGGATGAGCGTGTTGTGTGTGCTGTCGTACATTCTGTACGTGTTACGTGCTTGCGCACACATATCGAATGGGCCGTGTGTGTATGCACGGAAGATGGCCCCTATGTATTTCTGTAATGAAAATGAAATGATTTCATCAAGATATTACGATAGCCACACCCTTACAATCTCACTTTCAGCAAGCTCTACGACATAGTGTGACACCTTACCGACATAAATATCACATCTACTGATCTAATACACCATGATTGCTATATTTCCAGCGCCGAAGATCTGTTGTAAGCCAGTAACGCTTTGAAAACGGTAAACTAGTCCGCTAAAATACGACACAATAGTTGACCTGTATACCGGACACACTGGACTGAACAGCGGCGCTAGTTGAACAAAGAGGTTAGCAAGACAGCGCCTGACAAAACCTTCGATACTTACGGCAAGACTTCTGAAAATCCTGAGAAAATATCCCTTTTCTTTCGTAGCTATTTCATTCTTGTTGTTTGAGTTGCAAGTTGATTACAGGCGACGGATTCGTGCCAATAAGTGTTTCGGTTGTGCGGGTCCGTAAGGTTTGTAACCCGTCCGTTTACGCGTTTACCAGCCAGCCAACCAGCGGTTTGTAAACATGGATTATGTTAATGAAAGATTACTAACCGATCCTCGCGAGTTGTCAAAGGTTAGATTTACGGAACTATTTCGCTCTCGCTCCGGGGACCGATGCTGCTGTTTCTCCTGTATGCCGACCAGCGGCCATGAATGAGAATGTAAAATTTGGTTAATTTTGATGAGTGTTTAGGAAGTTTTTATTACGAAATGGCGGATACAATCGACATGACATTGAGGAGACCATCGGGAGCTTCCGACGAGAGGTAATGTTTTGGAGAACACGTGTGTGTCTCCACCATTCACGGCTTAAATATTTGCCAGTGAACGGTCCCATATGTTGAGTTTGGCGTAAATACAAAAACGTATGGAAGCTAACGTTACAAGTTAGTGTTTATTAATAGCTGGATCACCTAAACGGATGATAAGATCATACCCTTTTTACATGTTTGAAATTAGCTTTGAGATATACAATTGTAATTCTATACAAAATGTAACAAGTTGGGCATAACGTTGGTGTCATCATGTTGAATTCAAATCATGACAAATGCCATTCACAATCACATTCATTCACAATGCCATGCCAGGCCATGACCCATGGCATTCAAAAAATCAATCCAGACAGTGTCCAGTGACAATGTCTAAACATTTTTAACTAGCACTAGCCATTGCTAGCAGAGATCCAATTCTTGCTTGCCTTTATGCAGGATTCTCGATCCCACAATTTTCATTTGTCATCTACGATCTAGATTCTAACTTTAAACGGGCTGATCCAGGAATTCTGCAAAGTTGCCAAAGGGGAGGTGCCTAGCTTTTTTTTTTTAAAACAAAGTTAAAGGGGAGCACACACGTGCCCGCATTTTTTATTTTTATTTCTTTCGTATTAAAAAAAGAAAAGAAAAATTAGCAGAACAGAGGGGGCGCATGCCTGGTGCGCCGCTGGCTGCCTTCTGCTCTCCTCTGGATCCGCTACTCACTGTTTTACATTACACTAGATCAAAGGTTAGACTCTAACGTTAGAATTCTGATCTACAGTGTAGCTGATATAACGTTACGTTAGCCCTAACAAGTTAACAAGTTAGAAAAACCTGTCCGGAGGAGTTTTTTTTTTTTAGGCTTATTATTATTTTGGTTTTTTGACATTCACTGCTCTTCTCTGTAAGGAGATTCCAGAATCAGCTGACATTTCATAGACTATTCTGTTATAATGAGGACGATCTGTTATAGTGAGTAGATCTATACTCGGGCAAGCATCTATGGGAAATGCGTGTTGTGGCAAAATCAAACCGTCCTCAACATTTTAAAGCCAAAAGGTATGCAAGTAACCGTTAATAGCACATACACTTGTACATGTACATATGTAGGTCAGCAGCTCTCAAGGGCTTTTCCCTATCTCGCTGTTTCCCCACAAATTACATTGTCTTTGCATAAATATGTTTTCATACCATCACATTATTTCAAATTATATGTTGTACTACTTGTATGATTTATGAACTTATTGTATTTATATTACATCTTGTACCTTCTTGTTTCATCGTAAGTTCCAATATTAAATGCTAGTACAAATAAACTAACTACACTGTATTTTAGTAAAAAAAGAAAATGCATTATACAGTGTACATTTGTATGTCTGACTTCTTTATATAGAAAATATTGTCTAGACTAGAATTTACTGTTCAAAGTCCATGTACTTCCGTGTAAACAATGGACAATTGGTTTTTATACAATGTATGCATAAATATGCATATACTATATTGTTTATTTGTTTTAAATTGTTCTTATGTTACTGTATATCTTCTGTGATACTCTGTTGTAATTCTGTTTCCACAGTGCCATGAGTATCTTTTTAGGTAGAATGAGAGCTTTATAAGAATATCTTTTCATATTTTGTAATTCTAGCCTACTGACCAACTTGCCTTTGTGGATGTCGTCAGCTTCTGGTTTTAATAGAACGCTGAATATTCAAAATTTTCATTACCTGCTTTAAAAAAAAATTGGAGTCCATATCATTATTTGAAAAGAGTGATGTACAATTTCATGGTATTTGTCTGTGGTGGTTCTCATTTTGAAGTGGAAATGCTTGTTTGTTACATGTTAGCTTCCATTGATCTCTAAAAATACACTCTTTTCACAACGATGCACTACTTTTTTCTTTTTGTTTTGATACTTTATTTTGTGACATTATGTTTGCAGTAACAGCAGTGATGATGCATTTGACAGCAGCCTGGGCTCGTCGATCACTCCGCCCTCATCAATGGCCAGTTCGCCCACGAAGCCCATCAGGAAAAGGACCATCTCGACTGGTGGATCAGGCGACACCGTCCTGCGCACATCCAACCGGACGATCTACACTGCTGGCAGACCGCCATGGTACAACTCCCTTGGGCAGCTTCATGATGCATTTGTCATAGGTCAGTCTGTTTCGTAGAGAGCACCACTCCAGGTTGACCTGTTGCTCTTTGGGGTGACTGAAGTCCTGACCTCAGTAAAATTTTAGTTGCCATCTGCAGCCTCATTTTCCATGTTTTCGGATCATCTGTTGTTCTCCATTTCTCACTGTGAAGGCTTCTCTTATCAAAACAGGGATTTATCATTGCCTGTGAGCGATAGGGGAGAGGTTTTTCTCCTTCAACCAATTCACACGTAGGTTTAAACCATGGCAGCTCGTCAGAACAATCATGCCAAGTTTTGGACATGGCTTGAAGTACCCATAAGAATGATAAGAATACAAAACAAGGTACACTTCTAACAAAAGCTTTGCTTATAAGAGTGACTTCAAGGGGTTTGAAATACAGCTGCATCTCGACAAAGTTCTTGCCCCACCAAGCCATGCTTTGCTGTGCTTGTCTCTGTATTTCTTAATTCAGATTCCATAGCTACTGCAGAAAACAAAAACTTTCATTTAACCCTATAAAGCCCAAGGGGGGGGGGGGGCACATTGTGCCCCCCTACCAGATTTTCGTTTGCCACTCCTTCGTCCTTAATCCGATTTCAACCAAATTTGGTGTCTTTTCCTAAAATCTTATTGCGAACATTTTGATATATAATTAAGCTATATTTGATGTTGCTGGTTGCCATGGCAACCATAAACTGACAACCATGTCAGTGAGATTTTGCATCTTTTTTCTGTTCCCATTTCATTTAACAGCATTACAGTGTATGAAATGGGTGTTTCTTGGCTGAAATTTGTTGAAGAAGCAACATTTGAAGTAATTATGGTCCTGGAAAGTTTTTCTTATTATTTCCTTTGTTTTTATGTGACAAAGGCATAAAACAATAGATATAATAGAGATAATTGAAAACAATAATATTTTCTACAGATTGCCCCTATATTTTGAGTTATTTTGATTTCTTCACCCAAGTTATGCCTCTAATATCATTAGTTTATCATATTATCAATTTGCAATCTCAAAATTCCACTATTATGCAAATATGACATGTCATAACTATACATGTGCCCATCCCAAACATTTCATCTCAGGTCTCATAATGTATCACTATGTTGATATGAATAGCGCCCCCATGTGGTGACCTTGAGAAATTTCAAACATAAATAATAAAATTCCACTTGCTTATCATTTGTGGCAAATATGACAATGATTGGTCTATAATAAGACATATATAATGGGGATAAAGAAATTATACCGAAAAATCATGTTTTCAGCATATTTCCTGTGTATTTCTTTATATTTTTGTAAATAGCGCCCTCCATGGGTGACCTTGTGAAAAATCAAATGTACGGTCATGTAGAGTATGAGTTACTCTACCCACGTGCCAAATATGACGATGATACATCAAATACTAAAAAAGTTATATAGGGGGGCACAATGTGCCCCCCCTTGGGCCTGCGAGGGGTCAAAATAGCTTGGGCTTAATAGGGTTAATGCAGAGGCATCTCCTTTGACAAACAGAGAAACTCCAATACCAGTCTTTGAAGGCAGATACTGAAAAAACAAAAACAACAGCCGACTATTGACACAGAGTCCTTGTAAACTGCAAGACATACTTTAAATCAGTCTACTGCGAAGAAGTATCAATCATGTTTTGTTCCACATAAAACAAAGTTACCTAGTTGTACCTCCAAATACATGTATTTATATCTATTGATCCATATTTCCAAAAAGAAGAAAAAGTTATAATAGTTTTCAAATTCTGCCCCCACCCCTCACCTCCCCTCCCTCATCTAGGACTGTGTGGCGGCAGTGCCTCGGGAAAGACGACTGTGGCCAATGAAATCATCAAGGCCCTGGATGTTCCCTGGGTCAGTCTCCTCTCCATGGACTCTTTCTACAAGGTGAGTGAGCTCTTGTGTCTGCGGCAATAATGTGTGCTTTGATTCTTGGCACTAGGCGCTATTATACCAGCATTACACGCAAATCACTGTCATTTTGGTGGATGCAGTGATTAAAGACTCACAATCAGCTGTGCAGTTCAGTGCAAAGATTCAAGCCTGTCACAACACTCAGTAAATTTCTATAGAAATTGGCTCAGATATTGTATCTACACACATGATGTTTATTTTAACCTTAAGTAGTACGTACCCGGTGATGGAATGGCAAATAAGTTATGGAACATTGGCTGCTGTTCTTAGGGTGATGATGAGCATTTATTATAATGATGCTGAAAGTAGATAATGATACTGATGTTCCTACTACTACTACTACTACTACTACTGCTACTACTACTACTACTACTGCTACTACTACCACCACCACCACCACTACTACTACCACTACTACTACTACTACTACTACTACTACTACTACTACTACTACTACTACTACTACTACTACTACGACTGCAGCAACTACTATCACTACTAGTCTTATTAAAATTGATCCTTACTACTACAGTGTACAATGTACATACTACATACCTAATAATGATAGCAATGATTCTCCTGCTAATGATGTTGATAGTGGAATGACAATCATCATTTTATAATCAAGGTAATAGAATAAGTCAATTCTTTGTATTAGCTTTTCCTTGTTCTTTTTTTTTCTTTGATATAATTTTATGAAGCTGCTTTATTTGAAAAGTTCATTAGACTAAATTCCTCTTTGTTCTCAAAAAGATTGCATTTGAATTTTGTTGTGCTGTTTCCTTGTCATATGTTTGGTCACTGTTGAAATTGAAACAAATCCTACTGCTACGACCTAACCTAAGAAACTGTTGGACATTTCATCTCATTTTTGTTTGTTTTTCAGGTTTTGACAAAGGAACAGAGCGAGCAGGCAGCGAGGAATGAGTACAACTTCGACCACCCCGACGCCTTCGACTTTGACCTCCTTGTGGAGACCCTGAAGAAGCTCAAGGAAGGGAAACATGTGGAGGTGTGTATCTCAGTCCATTGTGACGGACATTTCACTGACTGAAGCATGATATAAATGCAGATCAAGTATAAATGCATATTTTTAACATACATTGTCAGGGATGTTGTAGATGAAGGGCTATGTTAACTCTCTTGACGACTTGGACTGAAAACAACTGCATGAAAGGTTTGTTTGAAGATTTTTCTTTGTGTATGTGTGTGTGTGTGTGTGATATCCTGATTTGAAATAGAGAGTGAAAAATACTGAAATTATTATTTCTATTAATGAATACAGTGCTTTGTCATTGATATTGTATTAAAGTGCAATTCAACTTGAAATCTGCAAATACATGTATGTTTTCGTAATCATGTATTTGCTCAGATCTAAAAAACAATAACAAACAAACAAACAAATAAACTGTATTTCAGTAGAGCCATTGTACCAATAATGAAGTACATAAAATCCATGTAAAATATGAAGAAAAAAAGTTTATCACAACACTGTCTTAAATTCATGTTTGTTTGTTTTTCGTGTGAAATAGACTAAGACTAAAACTTGTCGCTGGGGCCGTCACACAAAGCTAAATTGATCGATGAGATAACCTCCCAACATTGGTGGTGATGTGTGAGTGTTTACTTTAAAGCAGTCCTGACACTGTCTGACTGGTACATCCCATTTACAGGTGCCAGTCTACAACTTCACAACACACAGCAGAGAGAAGGAGAAGGTGGGTGTGAAAATTTTGCATCAATATTTCAGTAGACATAATGTTTAAACAAACAAGCAGCTTCATTCTGTGAAGCGAGAAATGTTTGCGGCATGAAATTTTCATTAAGTTGAGCCGAAGACCTTTTTTATGCAACAAAATTTTTGTGAATTGCCTCTGGCATTGGATGTATATGGTGTGGACAAGAACTTTTGGGTGCATTTTAATTTCATGAATCTTGGCTCCAATTGAAATATGTGAAATCAAAATGCATGCAGACATCCCTTGTTTTACAGTATTCAGTGTCACACCTTCTCTGACATATTCTCTAGCATTATTGTCATAACCACTACAGTACCATCTTGTTATATAGCTGATGTTTGTGATGAAATTTCAGATACCAGGAAGTAAAAGTTAAGGTTAAAGTTACCATCTTTATATTGTAAATGCAAATGAAGGGAAAGTAACCAGAAATGTGTATAATTTATTAGTTAAAAATTGAGCAAAGAAAATGATAATCCTGTTTTCTTTGATCATTTGTACACTTTACTATATCTACACAGTATCCTGCAGTATCTTCATACACTTTCTTTGTTCAGCTATAACAAAATTTTTATATGCCAGTGAGGAAAGAAAAGTGCCGGTCCCAAGGACTTTATTATAACGGGACTTGCATACAATGTGTGATAGCGATGATGACAATAATTATTCAATAATGTTTACTATGAGTCTGTTAATTTACAATACACCATCTGTATATCCTCCCTGTTGACGAGAAATGATGGAGAAATGTTATGTGTATCGTCATGTCTTATCTTGCGTGTTTATGATGCAGTCAGTGTATTAAATGAATAGAATTGGTTTAGGCCATATCAAAGTCATGTTCATCAGATTGGCCTGAATTATAGCCATTCAACACATCTCATTGACACATTCTTTGTCTCTTCTGTTGCAGAAAACTATGTACGGTGCTAACGTGGTCATCTTTGAAGGGATCATGGCATTCTGCAAGAAAGAACTCATTGATGTAGGTGTTTCACGCTTTTTGGACTCAAGAGAGAGTTTTTGACCCGTGTTAACCCGATGAGGACGAGTTCCGAGTATACTCGGGCAAGTGCCTATGGCAAATGCATGCTGTAGCAAAATCAGCCCGTCCTCAATGGGTTAAGATTGCAAAACACACTTTGCTGAAGTAATTGATTTATTCTTGAAGTCACCATTGTACTTTGTTATAAAAGAAATAAAAATGCATCGGATGATACTCATATCATTGTACAATTTTCGTATTTGTCCAATGGGAAACACAATCTCCTCTCCAGTGAGTTATGTAGCAATATCTGCGACACATTGTGTAACAAACTCTTTTTATAAAAAAAGGGAAGAAAATGAAAAGCATGGAGCTAGCATTATTTCTTTTCCAGAACCAATGCCAACCTGGATCAGGTGTATTTGTTACGACTTGACATTGTGATGTCCACACCCCCCCCCCCCCTTTATTAGTGACTGCAGATTATCAGAAAGGGAAGCTGTTGTCATAAGGCAGGCCAACCTGCAGATAGATTGAATTAAATCGAATTAATTTGAATTTGACATTGTATTGTCCACAATTAAGACTAAAAAATATGCTCTCCACCAGTGCTACATACAAGAGTTGCAAATTAATGTCAAATACATTCAAAGAATAGGACATACCAAAGAAATTGTCTTTCAAACATATTTTACTATGATTGTTACAGAAAATTTCAATTGGGGATTATTTTATAATCATAATACATCTTGTTCATCTATAACTCAATTGAGGAAATAGATTGGCTATCTCTGCTCCAATGTGTTGAAAAGATGCAAAGAATGAATGTGAAAACTATGAGAGCAATCTAATCTTAATAGTCCCAGGCTCATTAATGTTTTATATACCACAATGGCATGTCGCATACTGAACAACCTTCCAAGCAATCAGCTGTAAGTGATGAGCACACATTGCTGCTACAAGTTGCCATGACTCAAAATCACACCCAAATTTCTGCTTCTCACGATGCAGGTCCTGGACATGAAGATTTTTGTCGACACCGACTCCGACATCAGGCTCGCCAGGAGGCTACGTAGAGACATCACGGAGAGGGGTCGCGACCTTGAAGGAGTTCTCAAGCAGTACAACAAGTTTGTCAAGCCAGCCTTTGAGCAGTTCATCGAACCTTCGATACAGCATGCCGATATCGTAGTGCCGAGAGGTAAGGCAGCGTTTTGCTGCATGTTCACAGTGAAGATGCATAATTACATATAAATCCAACACGGCACATGACACATGCTGTGGTATCCGTCAACAGCAGATCTGATTTGATTTTTATTGTTGTTACCACTTCTATTGCATTTTTTTTTTAGGATTATCAATTTTTTTTCTAAAACACAAAACATTGAACCTCCATCTGTAGCAGCTTGTCTCACATAGGAAAGCACTAGTCTTCAAAATATCCACATCAATAAATCTTCTAAGAAAATTTACTCTTGTTGATAAAGTTATTTTTTCTTTATACCCCACCTCCCCCAAAAGAAAGAAAAATAGGAGAGACAGAGAGACACAAAGAGAGAGAAAGAGAGACAGAGAGACAGACAGACAGACAGATGGAGAAAAAGGAGTAAACAGTTCAAGGATAGTCATCTTACCTTGGCTGTAAAGATACATGGATGATATGATTTTTCTTCCACTTTCAGGAGCTGAAAATGACGTTGCCATGACATTGATAGTCCAGCATGTCCACGATCAGCTGAAATTAGTGAGTATTGTTTTCAGAATATTAAACAATTGTAGAAACATGATATTTAACAAAATTCAAGGAAAAATTACAATCCACATTTCAAAGTTATGTGCATGTACTTGTACTGTAAAAGTGGATATTTTTGTGTGAGTTATTTTTTATGCTCGGCTGGGTGAGATGAGTTTTATGTGTTTTTAATTCAGCGGAATCAAGATATGAACTACTGGAACATATGGGAAGCAAAGATATTCACATGCTGTGTTTTTATGCCTCCGCAACGAAGTGGCCGGAGGCATTATGTTTTCGGGTCGTCCGTCCGTCCGTCCGTCCGTCCGTACGTCCGTACGTCCGTACGTCCGTACGTCTGTACGTCTGTACGTCCGTCCGTACGTCCGTCCGTCCCGTTTTGTTTTTGTCGATATCTCAAGAACCGTGTGGTGGTTTTACATCAAACTTGGTATGAGGGTATATCCTTGGGGGATGATACTTTGTGTGGATTTTAAGGTCACAGGGTCAAAGGTCAAAGGTCACAGGTTATTTTGTGAAAAAAAATTGAAATTTCATGTTTTTCTCCATATCTCGCAAATGGTTCAAGGTATCTTCATGGAACTTAGTATATATGCTTGTACCGATGGGCAGTGATTATCTAGGGAAGTTGGGGTCATGGGTCAAAGGTCAGGGGGTCAAAGGTCAAGGTCAACTCCTCAAAATATCACTACTTTCCTTAAAATGCAATATGCCTGAAGGGGTTTTTTTTTTTCAAACTTGATGTATGGCATGTATTACCCAATATATATTTTTGGGGAAGTTTCTTGCCAAAAGGTCAAAGGTCAAAAGGTAAAAGGTCAAGTGAAAGTGCTAAATTGCACTTTTTCCTCCATATCTCGAAAGTAACTCAAGGTATCGTCATGAAACTTACATATTTATGCATGTTCAACCTAACAGTGATTCTCTTTGGAACTGTGAGATCAAAGGTCAAAGGCCGGGTTTAGATAATGCTATTTTCCCATTTGATACTGAAATTATGCTTTTTCTCAATACCTTGAAAATTACTCAATGCATAGACTTATAAAAGGGTCAGAAGTCAAGTAAAAATCATCAGTTCCCCAAATACCTGCACTCTGACATTTTAATCATTCATCCAATTGAACCTAGTTCTAGAAAAAGTGAACATTCAGCACATTTGTGTCAAACCTGTCATTTTAATATTTTGCCAATTGTGTGAAACTGTCATCACACATTGTCAAGACATTGTACTATAGACCTATTAGGAGAACCATGCATTATGGCGGAGGCATATCAGTAGCCGTAGCGATATATCTAGTTTTCTTCTTTCTTTTTTCTTTTTTTTTTTTTTGCATTGGTTTCTGGTTGCATGAAATGCACAGAAAATTCAACACTGTGAAAATTTCCACTTTAATGTATCACTGTCAGAGCAATGTGAGGCCAAGATGTGTTACATGTATTGTGGTAGCAGAATTTACAGTAGAAGCCAGGTTTTATTCATTTGAAACATTCGGTAGGCACATGTCCTGTGTCAAGGGAATTGATAAGATGTAGTAAGAATTGTTAGTTTCTTTTGAAAGAAGACTTGCCTGTTAAGTTTTAGTCAACAAGTCTTTTGCTGATTCACAGTTTATGTGCAACATGGTATAGGTACAATGTATCTTCACATCTTAAATTGCCAGACACTTGTAGGAGAATGTAAAGGCAAAATAATGTTTACCAATTCTGCGCTTCAGAACAAAACTCTGTTCAGTGTGTGCCCTTCTTTTGGTTTTGTAGTGGCTGTGACCTACCGTTCACATCACAGAGCAGGATGAAATGCTTTTTAATAGTAAACGGGGTATGGCAGGGTCTTTTGAATGGTAAATTTAGACTAATTGAGCTGTTTTAATTCTCTCTCTTTCTCAAACTTTGCAGAGAGGTTTCAAATTCAGGTGAGTTTGGGAACTTCACGGTGTCAGAAGTTCCCCACAGCATGCAGGAGTGTTTCCTCACATTCTTTCCCTGGATTCATTCATTTATTCTTTTGTCTATTGGTATTGGAGGTTAAGAAATTTAATGGCTGTGTATAATGCCTTGTCTTACATCTGTAGTGGATAAAAGGTGTGGTGTCCCTGTCATGTACTGTGTTGTACAAGTACCTGTCATGGTGATAGGCCATTTTCTGTCATTGCTCCATTTCTTTGTGTAGAAAAGTGTAGAGAATTTTAAATTCATGCTCACAACTCACTTTTTCAATCAGTCATAATTCTTTATTTCTCCTTTCATATCTAAATATCACAATGTTTGCCATATGATTATATTCTCTATCTTAATTCAACTTTTCAGTTTGCAGTTATATTCTTTCTTTTTACTTGTTTTTGTTTTATAAAAGAATGTGCGTCTGTAAAATTATGCCCTCATGTCATTTAAGTTACTGCGTAACATCAATAGAATTGTCAACTCAGCATGACGGTTAGTTCCATGTGGCAATTCCTTTTTTTGAATAAACATTATTCTGACATATTCTTTCAATGGTTGTATTGCATTCCCATTCATGAGGACACTCACTTTATTAGAAAATGCAAAACCATGAATGAAATTTCAAGTCTGTTGAAATGTGGGTTTTTATTAAACAGATGGAAGAGTTACCGCTAGCGCACTTCTTATCTAGCTTTGCTTTTCCTTTGTACTGGTAATTGATTTTGACTGAAATGATTTATGTTCCAGGTCTGAGCTTCCTCATGCCCACATCAACCAACCATTGCCCAGTACCCTGCATCAAGTCAGCAACACTGTGCAGGTTCAGGGGCTCCACACATTCATCAGGTAATGACTGTAGTATACTCAGTGTGTTATGTGATTCCACCCCTGCTGCTTGATTGTCCAGGTTTAAGGGCCTTAGGTGCTCATTAAGTAATGACTGGTTATATATATGCTGGTGGTAATGTATGGATTGCTTTTGTTTTGTTTTGTTTTGTTTTGTTTTGTTTTGTTTTTGTCTCGACCTCAAGATTATGGACTTTTAGGGGCTCACCACACATTTAGCTGATGATTGAAACAGTTTCATTAACCCATTGAGGACAGATTGATTTTGCTACAATATGCATTTCCCATAGACACCTGCCCGAGTGTACTCAGGACTCATCTTCAAAGGGTTAAATATATCCTGTCCCTTCTCAGTGTTCAGCGATAAAATACAACGTGTGCATTCTTCACCCATTTAGGACGAGTCCCGAGTATACTCGGGCAGGTGTTTATGAGAAAGGTGTGTTGTAGCAAAATCAGCCCTTCCTCAATGGGTTAAATTCATGATAATTTTACATCAGTTTTCACCAAAAAATCATGAGGACATTATAT
Organism: Diadema antillarum; assembly: GCF_040938485.1. Taxonomy (NCBI): domain Eukaryota; kingdom Metazoa; phylum Echinodermata; class Echinoidea; order Diadematoida; family Diadematidae; genus Diadema; species Diadema antillarum. The sequence continues at coordinate 165,385 of NW_027272806.1, forward strand.
TTGAAGCTGCCTCTATGCATTGAGGAAAATAAAACTGAAGGAATGCTACAGCCTACAAAGAAGTCATTGCCAGACGCCTGTCAGTTTAAGATGCTTGGCACTTCTTCCTTCAATTTTTATGTCTCTAAACAGCCCTGACTTTATTCTTGCTCTTCATGTGTACATGAAATTTTTCAAATAATTTATTCTAACCCCCTGTCAATCATGTCATGCTTCAGAAAACTTGAATTAAAGCACTCCTGTGTTCATATACACCTTGTATTGTATATGAGCCATATTGATTGCATGTAGGCATAGATCCACAATTGTGACCCGCTACAACAAAAAGGTCCTAAAGTCGCGCACGGTCGAAGCCGTGAAAATCGAGTTTGAAGTCAGAGCATTAAAATTGGTCAAAACTTACGATTTTTTGATTTTGATATATTATTGGAGTCTAACATGTCTTCTATCATCTGTCAAAATTTTGAAGCGAAATGATCAAAGGAAAGATTAAAAAATAGCGTTTTTCTGAGCCATGTTTTTTGGCGTTTCAACGAAGCAGAAACTGGTTCGAAAATTTGGATTGAGCGCCGCAGATAGGTTCCGCCCCTAACAACGACCAGAGTGATCTCATTGGTCAGTTTGCTGCTTGCTGCTAACCGAAGCATGAAGCTCGCACACTGCCCAGTCGACTGGTGCTTGTGGGCAGGGTGCGCTATGCTCAGCCACTTTTCACATCCTGGTCACTGATTGGTTGGTGAGGAGACCGGCGACGCTGATGTGCTTGAATGAACTCTTCGGGGGTTGCTAGGGCTTACCTTCTATTGTCCAGAGGTGAAAACTGACTTGCGTGTCCCTTGATCGCAATTGCGTCGAAAGGAAGACTTTTAGGGCGCTTTTCTCGAAACAGTGATTTTCCAGACGTCTCGACATGCTCTCTTTTAAACATCGATATCTCCACAGCCGATTATTTTAATAAAATGTGTTATATATCAATTTAAAGAAGAAAGATTAGGGAATTATATCATGCAATTTTCAAATAATCGACCTCGCCCGACTTTAGGATCATTTTGTTGTAGCGGGTCACAATTAGTTTAGTTTGTATGTTGTAGCGACGTATTGTGCAAGTGATGAAATATTCTGATTGGCAATCATTGATTTTGTGGCATGCTTTCCCGCAGGAATCAAGAGACGGGCCGCGACGAGTTCATCTTCTACTCTCAGAGACTGACCAGGATTCTCATCGAACACGCCCTGTCACTCTTACCCTTTGAGGTATTTCACAGGAAGAATAAAAATGTCTTGCCACCTCAGTATGGGTTTGGACCAAATGAAATGCATAGGGTCATGTTTGATATGATATGAATGTAACCTCATACACGCCAGTAAGAATGTAATGGTTGTATTAAAATAGCATAAATCATTTGACACCCTCTAGTTAGTACTAGTGATGTTGTAACATTGTGTGATTAAATCTTAGTGGTTACATGATAGCTTTGATAGTCAAGTGTGGTAGGAGCTCAGTGTACATTCTTCACTCTTCTGCTGTTGAACTGCTCTACTATGGTTTCTGAACCAGCGAGTAAAGTTCTGTACTGCACATGTAAAGTTTTGGTCGCATCAGAAGTTGTTTAACTGCCCTGAAAATTATTCGAGTAACCATTATCGTGTAGTCTGACTTTATTTTTCTCCAAAAAATCAAAACCATGTACACTTCCAAAAGCCTTGAAAATTTGATCAACTACTACCAGTTATTCTGTGACTCTCTTTTTCTTCAGATCATTATGAATATGTACACTTCCTCTATATCAGAGACACTTCAATTACATCTGAAAAGTTGATAGTTGAGTAATAGAGTGATGGAGAAGAGTATACAAAATGCTTTAAATAGGTGAAAAAGCATTAGATGTATTTCTTATCCCCTTTTGTTGTGTTCCTCTCCCTCATCTCTAGGACTGTGAAGTGGAGACTCCACAGAACACGATCTACAAGGGAAAGCGCTTCAAGGGCAGGGTGAGTGATGAGGTGACCTTAAGGTCAGGAGGAGATAAGAGGAGAAGGTAGATCCGCAGTCTGGTCAAACCAAAATCAAGAAGAAAGTGATACACTAATACAGAGACAGTATAAGCATTGCAGTCCACACATTCCCAATGATGAACATGAGATGTCTAGTCGTACAATATTCATGTTTGCTTTTTGCACCATTTTTATGTTTTCACATTCCCCCTCCCCCACATGCTGTGGTGATAGGAACAGTTTTACAGCCTCTCTCTTGTCAGGTACAAAGGCACATGTTGTTATAGCATTAAAGATGAATTGGTCTCTGTGATGTCCATTAAAGCTTGCCTTGCCCATGCACAAGAGGCAGCTGACCAGGCTACGGATTTTATGGGTACCGATTAATCCTTCCAAAAGCTCAACTGTCATGCAAGGTTGAGCGGCCCACCCAGGCATAAAAATCCCATTGTCCCCTCAAATGCTGAGGTGATTATGTAGGGGTTCAAGGGAGGACTGCTTAATCCTTGCACAAGGACATCTCCTTTCAAAGAAATCTGCAGTGATTGACATGTGAAGCAGAGTTCAGTGACCTTTTGAAGTATTTTACCACATGTCGATAAGATAAAAAGGACTAGTATATAACTAGTGTTAATCATTTGCATTTTGCATAAGTTTGGATTAGATAAACAACAACAAAAATAGTTATAAGGAAATAAACACATCTGCGTGTCTTTAAATACTGGGAACTTGAAACTCACTGCTTTTATGTCTTCACTGGCTATTCCAAGATGTAAATTCAATTCCAAAGTACACCATAGTTGTAAATGTAAAGAATGTGGAACCTTTCAAACATTCTCAAAGAGCCTGTACTCTACCCCATTACACCCCATTACGATTGCTTGAGTTAAGTCACACCCCTCCACCCCCTTCCATTAGCCCCAACTGAGTTCACAGGATTAAGCAATGGCCCAGATCTGTTGTTGCTGGCTTTTTAGGGGAGATTAGGCTGTCTCTATAAGAAAGCTGAGACTCCGTTTCTCATAGAGGTTTTATTGATTCAATTTTGCAAAAATCACAGTTGCTACGTACAGCAGCCAGGACACAACAAATTGGTTTTGAACATCTACACATTGTTGCTTCTCAGTCGTTTCTCAGCATCTTGCAATAATTATTAAACAAAATCCATATGAAACAGGCCTCTTTGTATCACCACACTGGTGAGAAAAGGAACATGGTTAGGTTTGGGAAGATAATTTAAGGCTTTCTGCAACGGACTTTCATATTAGCCGATCAATAAGAACAAGATTACTTGTTGTTGTTGTTGTTTTGTTTTTTTATGATAAAAAGAAGAAGGGTGCAATTCCATGTGTGTGAGCTCTTTGCAGTGGTACATTTAGGTGGTAAACATGTATATCAATTTCATGTGAATCAGTTGTGACTTGGCAAATGCAGGGAATAGAATATGATGCATTTTTATAACAAACTTTTTTGTTAGAAATATGCCAGTGGTTTGCTGAATAATGAATGTGGTCTTGTTGAAAAGATTGTTTGAAAATTTGCAGCTTCTACAAAAAGTGATGCTTTCTTCTCTCCTCCATTTCCAGTCGCCTAATGGCAAAAATAAGGTTAGTCGAACGATACGTGAGGCACGGCGATTGGCGTGTCACATATAACTTTCACTCCCAAACTCATCTGACTCATTTCGTTCCAAACTGCTCTGCCGTTTGCCACACGACTCCATGCTATTGAAGTAGAAGAGCTAACAAGTTCCATGATTGCATTTGAGTGCATGGTTGGCTTAATTCTTTTTTTTTCCCCCAGGTTTTATGGTGTGTTTTTCTTGGCATGGTGTAATGTTTGTTGAGCACTTCATGGGATTGAGATGTGATTTCTAATCCATTTTGATCTTTCACAAAGTGAGAAGTGTTTCCACTTGATGCTAGTATCCGATCCGATTGGTTGCAGTGGCGTTGATTTTTGTCGTAGTTGATCTTTTTGCACACAGCAAATTGGCTATTGATCTTTGCAGTACTTTGTATTCTTATTCTGTATTGCCTATGTATTCATGCACTGAGCCTCAAATATGGCGGTATCTCCCTATGATGGAATGCAGTGGCAAAGGTGTGACAGAATATTAGATAATGTAGCACATCAGTTAATTCATTAGTCATTACAAGACTTTCAGAATCTGTTTTAGATGCAGCCTTTAAAAAGTTAATCATTTATTCTTTTTGTTTTCTATCATGCATTTTCTTTTATATGGTGGTTGATATTGACAGCATTTACCACTGACCATAATTTCCATACAAATGATGTCACAGGCAGATTCTTGGTTTGGAAAGTTTGTGTTTTTTCGGGGTTTTTTTGCGTATCCAAGTAATCTCGAGAAAAGTAGAAAAATTATTATAGAATTATGGCACATCCCTATGTATTTACGCATGTAGATATTCATTTGGCCACGTAAGTGATGTTGAGGGTATCATGAATCAACCAAAGTCAAAATGCATTTGCATTGCATAGTTCCTTTAACTCTCTCTTCATATCCAGAGAAATTTAAATCTCTCTGATTTGCAATTATTTTTATCTTTTGAGATGCACGTAACGCACAAGTGTCTTTCCAAATTTACACTTTAAAACCTCACTGTTTTAGTAATTTGTTGGGGTTTTTCATGTGTGAGTGTCGGCAGCCCTGGACTTAATACTCATGTAGGTTGCTTTTCAATGATATTCCTGCACAGGTCATGATGGCCTCGGTGGAAATGGCATATCACAAGGTGTATTAGACCAGCCCATCCCATATCAAGTGCATTTTGTCACTATCCATATAAACAATAGTCACAGAAAAAGAAAAAAAAAAGTTTCATATTCTTTTCAGAGAGATTATCTTGTTGTTTTCAATGAGATTGTATGAACGTTTGCCTGGTATTCTTCTCAGATATACTTTCCTTATTTTCGCTGTGATTTTCAGGATGTTCCATGTGTGCGTATTACACTCAGCATATTACACAATCTCATAGTAATCAGAGCATGGTTTAGTCCTCACCTAGTCATCAACTTATCAACCAGAGCTGAAGAAAATATTAACACATATATACTCTGCATAATGTATATACCATTTAAATATAAATGAATGCTGATGTACACATACATATCAACATTTGTGCAGGTATACACAAGTCAAATCAAAACATGTGCTCCACCCTCCTAGCATCCACATACATACACACATATCTCAAAAGTACCAGTAAATGTATTCTTGGTTGGTGATGGAGTTGCAATTACTTGAGCACATATATGTACATGCACTGAGCCATAATTTGGTGCGCTATTTAATAGTGACATGCATTTTGTATATTATCATGCAAAACCTGATTATAACTTACAATTGTGTAAATGTAAATGGCATTAATATTGTCATGATTTCATCTTTGTGATATCAACGGTGCAGTAGAATCATGTTGCCTCCTACCAGACAAATGCAATATATCTTAAATGTGGGTCAGGAAATCACAAAATTCATTTCTTGAAAAAGCATAGTAACTATTTTTCATTCCATCACTGAGTCCTGTATCGCCTCTTGCACCACTCACAATTTTTTCCTCGAGCAATTTCTAATTCACAAAATGTTATGCTTACAGAATATATGCTTGTATTCTTTCCTCAAGCAGGGTCAAATTGATATCCATTAATATAGGGTTAAATCCTCCTACAAAATTAAGAAATTAATTGAAATGAAGAATGTACAGCAGAAGCTCCAAAATTAACTGCAAAAGGATGTAGACAAAATTGATTACAATTTCTTTTTCTGCCACTTAGAAAAAACAAAACAACAACATTAATGCCTGCAAAGTTATATCAGCACTGTGTTTTGAAGTACATGTATATATGACTGTCATCCATTCAAAAAGTGGCAATTTTTTATTAATTGTGACCGTGCACCTCAAAACGAACATTCAGTCGCACACACTGATTTTGCGTGAGGGCTGAAAATAAGTGAAATGGGTCAACCTAGCCGAACTTGACTTTTTCATATTTTCTGAGAGAGCAGGTCTTCTTTTACATTATGCTAAAATTTGGTATAAAACGGGCAGGAAAGTGTGTTTTTTTTAGCAGTTTATCTCGAACATTTTTGGTAGAATAGTGTGGTTAGGTGTGTCTTTAGAATCCCTTTTTCATTTCTGAAAAAACTTGTCCACTTTCTTCACTTTCAACTCTAATATCTTTTCAAAGAATAGTGCTACTGCTTTGAAAGTTGGCATTAATTATGGACAGAATGTGTTAATGAGGCATGCTTAATTTCAGTTTAATCTGATAATCCCTTCATTTTTGTTACTCTGGTGGTTTACTTCCTGTTTTTTGTCCCATTCATCGCACAGCCAGCATGGTTTGGTAAAGATTAAGCGCTTGAATAGACACTGTACTTCAGAGCCTCTTTTCTCAGTTCACACTTTTCCTGAGTTTGTGCTTTCTTTCCAATATTCAGATATGTTAGGAGAGTCCATTTGATTTGAGTTGTACATCATTTTAAAGCTTAAAGTCTGCTCTTTCAGAATATGGTCTTAACTAAAAATTCATGTCTGGCAACTTTTTGTTTGTTTTGAGGTGCAGGGTCACAATTGTGAAATATCTACAGGTAACAGTTGTCCAATTGTTCTTATGGTCAAAATTCCTTCTGTTTTTTAAAGCTGTTGAAGAATGTACTACAGATTTTCCCTCAGTATACTGCATTACATTCAAATTATTTTTTTTTCTTTAGTCATTATTATTGCATGCAGAGACCATCTTATGACCAAAGAGTTGCTGTGAAAACATGTGAAACTGTTTTTGTCCTGTATTTTCTTTCAAGGAGTAGTTCATTTGCTGTGTTTTTGTCTTGTTTTTCATTCATAGATACCATGCCATGCACATAATGTGTGAGAATCTAATGAGATGTGTTTATTCTTTAACATTGTATTAGAGGTAATAGAAATCAGTACGATTGCACGAACACAGTGTTATTGTGTATAGGCATCTGAACTGTAGAGGGCAGTAGACTTGCCTGGCTTGGTAACGACATGTCTCCACGAAGATCACGGGACCTACATGTATGTATTTTGACCAATCACAGGCTTTAAAACTTATAAGGCCAGACTCTCTTTATATACGGCACTACTGGCTCTGTAGGCAAACGCTGAATCGATTGGTCTGCTGGCTGTGAATACTGATGCTGCGGTACAGTTAAACCAGGCGGCCCCAGAGGAATCTCTACAAATCGCCTTCTCTAGAATCAGAAGTGATAGGGCTAAAGTAAGTCAGAGCTATGAGCATAAAGAGCTGGTGACTTGTAGTTTCAAGATTGTTCGTGGCAGATCCATGGATGTACCCCTCAAGGTCTTGTATGGGCACCAAATTAGGCAAATTGTATGACTGCAAGGGTGATAGAGTGATGTATATTTGTGGACCCTATAGCCCACACATTACAGAATCTTTAAAAGATATTCTTCTGCTTTGAGTGAATACATGTAGTGAGTGTTCTTTCAGGTTTGTTTGTGGCAGATCCAGGGATGGTCCCTTGTGGCCAATAGGTAATACTCTGAAAAATCTGAGATGGTAAAGTTTGCAATGCTTGAGTGAGTGCTAAATCCCCTCTGGGTCTCCTGTTTTATTTCCAGTGGAATGTGTCCTTTGCAAAGAATGAAGGATACTAGTTGTGTCGTGCTACGACAGAGTGACAAATGGTCAAGTGTACAGCTCTATCACTTATCTGGCTTTATAGAACGGGTCATGGAAATTCTGGAGTCTTGGTGGTCCGAGAGCCATGCATCAGTTTTTATGGGCTGCACATTTGATATATGATTGTAGAATTCATTACTATCACTGACATCAGATAGACTGTAAATATGGTATTGGGCACTTTAACAGTGAGAGATGACTATCCATGCATCTAGTATTACCAATATGCAGTTGCATCTATGGCAAGCCTGTAAATGCATCCAGTAAATCTGCCAAACATTGGTAAATATCGGAAATGAAATTGTCATAAACAATGGAGTTCGGGCAGAAATTTGTCCTCCTTTCTGTAGAATAGCTGACACACATCTTTTCTTGCTTCAGTAGGAGTAGTGCCCACTCATCTGTGCCTTGGTTAAGCAAATCCATAGTTATCATATGCACACAGTTCCTACTGACATGCTGAGACCTGTACATCATTTGAATAGTATTGTGCCTGATAGGTACATACAATGTACCTTTTTTTTTCTCTCTCTAAGAAGCAAAGACCAGTGTAGTTGTTGATACAGTAATAGAATACCATGGAAGGCTAAATCTTAGTTCTACAAGACAAAATGCTGTTCCGTTTTGTCCTGCACATGTCACACTATGATTATTAGTGCCAGTTTTGTTGCAGTTCATGTGTGTGCAAATTTATGAAAGTGGCCGCATCAACAGACGAGGGTACAATGTACATTTGTACAAGAATGTTTGTTTCTGTTTCTTTCGTTTTGCCAACTTGGATATTGAAAACTTAATTGACCAGATCTTCTGCTGCAGTTGTTGCAAAGTCATATTTTATTGGATTCTGACCATGCCATATTCTTCATACCCAAAATTTCCCGATATCCAGTGCTAGTCTATGTATCTCTCTATTTCTTTCCTTTTATTTTTTATTTATTTACGCAGAATGCAATTATTTTATCATGCACATGTAATTCATGAATAATGGAACTACCATGGACATTCAAGCACATTGTAAATCTACGGTGATTGCCCACTAACAAATTAATGTCATACATGTATGATCATAAATATGAATTGGGGAAAGTACCTGTGTGAATTCCATCATGTGTGAATATAGTCTTGGTATACTATAGCCCAACCATTGCTGGAACACCCCAGTCATACCTTCACATCCTTGCTTTACTGCATTTCAGCATACAATTTACGTTTAGTTGGCATATTGTTTTCATCTAACCTGAGCAAGAAAAAAAGTTTTCTTTCTTATATTAAATGTATCATATGAGCTTTCAAGAGTTCGACTTATAATCTTTTTGGAATGAGAAAACAAAAATATTTGCATCTTGCTTCTGAAATTGGCAAATCAGTTGGGAAAATCTTGCTTACATGTATATCAGCAAGCTTTAGTTGCCCTATGAGTAACATCATTATACAAGTAACTGCTGGGGCCCTGAGTATGCAGAGGTACAACAGGCAAACTGACCCGTTAATCACTGTAGAACAGCCCAGAGATTTATCCAGTACGTGTGTCTCCACATTCAGATTTGCGGCGTGTCCATTCTGCGAGCGGGGGAGGTCATGGAGCCCGCATTGTGCGAGGTGTGCAAAGACATCAGACTGGGGAAGATCCTCATTCAGACCAACACAGTGACTGGAGAACCAGAGGTGAGCTTGGTCTCGGGGAGATGGTACACATTATGTTTATGATGTAGGGGACATAGTTATTGTAATAGTGATAGACGAGGTACCAATGACGTCATCAAGCCATGCTTGTGGGGGGCCCCATACATACAGTGGGCAAGGGCATGAGTGTTACATCCCACATTCCATCATCACATGCGATTTTATTAGGCCAGCCAGGCAGGCAGGCTGGTATGTGGTACAATGTACATGTACCGTGTGCTAAAACTATGAGCTTGATACACACATGATTTGATTTTGCCCTCTGGCAATGTGTCAATTGACATCACGGAACCTCATCTATAATAATAATAGTTGTGTGTGTAATAATGTTTTTGTTGTTTTGTTTTGTTTTTTTGTTTGTTTGTTTTTTTACCCTGTGAGTTCCATCGGTGACATGTTCATGTACAATGTCAATGACATCTTGTGATGTACTCCTGAGAAGGTTGGAGTATTCGACCTTTTGAAGGAATATACCTATAGATCAAGTTTCTGTTTCGCTTCACAGCAGTGGTCATACTGGCAAAACTTTGTGAACACTTTGTGAAGTTCGCTCATCCGTTCCCACATGGTAGCCAAACTTCTCGAATTTTCAGTTCATGATAAGTTCTCAAAGTTTGGTTCACTGGTGTGCATGTGCAACAAAGAAGAAAGAGCACATTGTGTGATAGCTTTGGAGGCACCGCAAACAGGAAGTGGTAATGTGACAAACTTCACAAAACTTTCAACTGCGTGCATTTAGACTGCATAACGCTCAAAAAGATTTGTAGAAATTTAGGAAAATTCCCTAGTTTAAATGGAAGGTTTCGCAAGAATTTTTGGAAGTAGTTTTCAGGAAGTTTGCATTCAGACTGGTCAAAGTTTGAGAAGTTAAACTGCTTTGTAATTGGAATTGTAATGTATACATATTTCTGTGTAATCTTTCCATTTTTAAGCGCATAGGGAAATTATTTACTATGTGTTCTGCGCTATATAAGAACTGTCTATCATTTTTATTGAGGTTTTGCCAGTGTGACTGTGGCATAGTTGCTTTATGATGTTACTTGTCATGATATAATTTGAAATCAATATATAAAGCAACTATGACACCAGCTTCCTTTTGCACTCTCTGTAGAAGTTTTATTTGTTTGTACGTCTGGTTTCTCTTTTATTTTGTGTCCAGCTCCACTACCTTCGTCTGCCGAAAGACATCAAGAAGGATTACGTCATCCTGATGGATGCTACCGTGGCAACGGGTGCTGCAGCCATGATGGCGATTAGAGTGCTTCTGGTAAATATTGTCAATTATCATCGACAGTTATTAGTTGACAAGTTCATATGCAAAATCAAACCGTAAGGATTATCTTTTTTCATCTCTTGAGTTGCTATGTACACATTGTATCTTTTAGTTTGAACAGCACATTGATATTTTCATTAATATCTGATAATATTGAACTGCAAATTAAGATTTGTGGTGCATACATGTATGTCGAAGCTGCCATGCCTCCCTGATCCTGCAGGTCACTTTCTGAAACTTGGAGATATTTCTGTGAGTTATGATATTAGCAGACAGGTCAAACCCAATATCTGGGCACAATTTTGGCATTTTATTATCACTGACTATTCTACCTGCACTTTAAAGGTATTATTTACCATTTGCAGATGAAACAAAGACCGAGCTTTAGAGCTTCAAAATATTACTTAGATGTGAGTTAGGGATAGAAACAACCGATGTAAAAGTGAAGGGTTTGTTTGCAAAAACCGATAAGTCCATTTTTGAAGATTTTGAAGTACGGTCTCTGCCATAAAGTACAAAATAATACCTTTTAAATGATATATTGGTCACTACATATAAAAGTATATTTTTGAAGTTATGGTCAAAAGAAGAAAACATTTTCTTATTATTCTCTTAATTTTTCTTCACCTTTAATCGCAAATATCTCCATTTGGCAAATATGGACTTATCGGTTTGTGCAAACAAACTCTTCAAGTGTTAATCAGTATAATAATTGTTAAATATTGTTAAAATATACTAAATGTGATCAGTGTAGTTATGATAAGATTATTTCTAGAATAAACCTTCTGCAGCTGTGGTTTATTTAGAAAAATAGTGATATCTTTCTATATTTTAGAGTTTATTTCAAATTTTTTTTCAGTACACTGTAGGATGCTTTGTGATACAACTGACCTACACATATGCATCAAATGTGATAATCCAAATATTTTCTGAATGAATGGTAAACAGTACCTTTAACGAAACTGAACAGTACAAAACATGATTCTTGCATCTCATCTATTCAGGTGCATGTGCTTTCAAAGTTGAAAGACGACTTGTAGGAAAAGAGAGCCAGAATATTTTTATGCATAGAATATGAAAATATTGTGTATGATGACATTTGTTTTTGTTTTGTTTGTTTGTTTGTTTGTTTTTTTCTCCCTACCTTGCTTTCTAGGACCATGAAGTTCCTCAGGAAAATATTCTATTTCTCTCGCTCCTCGTGGCTGAGTCAGGTTAGTCTATTTACTTTGACTGATTTGAATGTAGTGTTATTTTTAGTGTGAATATCCCTGGAGGATCAAACTATTTGGCTGGCTTTGATTTACTTACAGAGTTTGTAGTTACCAAGCAGTGTTGACAAAATGCAACTGTGAAAAGAAGTGTTTTTTTATCAAAGCCATTCCACTGCAATGTGCCTGAGGTCTCCGAGTATCTATTTGTCCATGGATTAACTTTCCTAACTGCTTTTCTGTGTATTTAGACAGATATACATTGTAGATAGATCAATAGATTGATAGATAGATAGATAGATAGATAGATAGATAGATAGATAGATAGATAGATAGATAGATGATAGATAGATAGATACATGTAGATAGATAGATATCGCTTTTTTGGTTCTTCCTGGTGGTATATGTATGTATGTTCATGTTCTGTAATTGCATGGCAGTGTGATTTGGATGGTGCGATTATGATCAACAAATTAATATCTCAGTCTGTTCCATTTGATATATAAAACAGGTAGGGACTGTTTTTAATTTGGGCAGTGATAAACACAATTTTTTTTTTTCAAAAGCAGTCTGTATCTGTACACCATCATAATGACCACATGATACGCCTTTCACCCATCGCTCCCTTCTAACAGGTGTGCAGACAGTGGCGTACGCTTTCCCTCGGGTGAAGATCGTCACGACGGCTGTTGACAAGGAGGTCAATGAGAACTTCCATATCTTGCCCGGCATCGGTGAGTGGGGTGCCCTCTATCACCCTCCCTTGGTCTGGCCAACACAATTAAGATTCAATCTAAAGAGCAATTTTTTGTGTGATCCCTTCAAAGATTTTCATAGATCATTGCATTTGGAATGTTAACGTTTCATGCATGCCTATGCCTGTGTAAGATATGAGAAAATAACTTAAGTACAAGAACATTGAAAGTGGAGGAATTTCAACACCTCCTTACTTCTCAAAATGTGATATCTGAGCAGTCATACTTGATCTCATTCCTTTAGAGTATAGAAATTATATGATACGTAGCTGACTATCCGTGATGAAGATTATTCAATCAGCTGTGATTCCCAGTTAAATAATGTGCATCATAGTGATACCAAAAAAAAAAAAAAAAATGTCTTGGATAGGGAAGGTATTGAAATCACGATTCATGTGATTTATTCTATGTTTTGCAATGTCTGGAAGAAGGGCTTTTTTTTTTTTTTTAATACACGAATGCAATCATTGTCAAACACTAGCAACCACTGTAGGAATAGTACCTTGGTATACAGTGTGGTAAACTGTGGTACTTTAACTCTTTATGCGCCATGGTGTAGACCCCCTGTTTGCCACATTATTCTGAGACTGCTATGCAGGCATCCTTTTGGAAACCATTCTTCTTCTCTCTTTTTTTTCAAATTCGTGTAACTTTGTGTAGATTCTTGTTATGCTGGACATGCATGAGCAAAGTAGTGGAGAAAATTCCAAACTTTCCTATGATGTAAATTTTGAGGCAAATCTATGACTATTTTTCTTTCAAATGATCATTAGCTACATATTATTGTCCTGGCGTGACTTTTGCACTCAAAACAGTGACAGAAACCAGAATTTACTTAAAAAAATCCAGTGGGGAACACCACTTGATATTCAATCGCCTCATGATACAAGCAACATGTGACAGGAATGGAATTGCGAGTGACGCTTTCACTGCACTGTCGCATGTGGCGATTTATCAATCGCTTTGGGCGGGTTTGTGCGTTTGAGCAAAACATGCGAACTTGGTGCGCCATCAGCTGAGTCAGGCTTGCAAACGTGGCACATAAAGAGTTAATAAATGGAATAAAATGATGTTGCTAGTGATGATTGTGGTGCTTGCCTCTTGTAGAGAGCATTACTGACACCTCCCCTCACCTTTACACATGTATGTCTCTTTCCTTTGTTTGTGTTTTTCTCTCTCGCAGGTAATTTTGGGGACCGGTACTTTGGAACTGGATTATGACATGGAATGTTGGAGGCTTGAACCATTTTTTTCTTTCTTTCTTTTTTTAACAACCTGTATTTTCAGCTGGTTATCTTGTGAACTAACTTGAAATATTTACATACATACAGTATGTTGCCAATGTCTACCTTTCGCGTTTTTCTTGGCCAATCGTTTGTAACATGTTAACATTGGACAGCTGTTTTTTTGTGTATGTGTGTGGAAGGGAAATAATATGACCTGACCATTAGAAGTCCAGTGAGATTTGCTTCTGTTTTTCTGTTCTTTTCTCATGCAGTCCATACTTAAATGACTTGAGTGTTAGACTGAATGGTGATATTCTCAATGCATTCTTAGTGAAAGGATGATCATTTCCTTTGCAGGGTTTACTGTAAAAGTGGATATTTTTGCATAAGTAATTATTTGTGCTCAGTCGGATGAGGTGAATTTCGCATTTTTTTTTATTTCGCGGAATTTAGCCATTAATTACTGGAACATATGGCAAGCAGAAGTATTCATGTGCTTTTATTTTCACATTAGTTTCTGGATACGCAAAATGCACGAAAATTTGCACCCTGCGAAAATGTCCACTTTTACAGTATGATGTGGAACTAAATCTGTCATTCAGTTTTAAGAGAGGAATATAAAGATTTAACTCTAGGCTGTTTTATATTTCTCAGTCCTTCTGACTGTGTGCAAGTTTACTTTACATCGTGCTACATACACTCCCACCTATCAGAACCTCATTGTGGTTGAAGTTTTTACTCTTTGTTTATGCTTGTTTGTGTGTATCTATTTTGAATTTGTAAAAAGAAAAAAAGGAGTAAGTTCTTGTTTCTTCTGTCTGTTCAAATGAATCATGTCCTGAAAGTGTTTGATATGAAGTTCATGTCGACCATGGCAGATCTGTATTATGCTCGTGTCATCCAACATGAGTTTTGTTTCTCAATGAACAAGAGATGCATGTTACTGCCTTAAAATGTCAAGGGCATTGATTGTACATACAGAAATTATATTCCAAACTCTGTAGATGCTATGAAAGGAACCGGTCTTTTTATGCCTCCGCAACGAAGTGGCCGGAGGCATTATGTTTTCGGGTCGTCCGTCCGTCCGTCCGTCCGTCCGTCCGTCCGTCCGTCCGTACGTCCGTACGTCCGTACGTCCCGTTTTGTTTTTGTCGATATCTCAAGAACCGTGTGGTGGTTTTACATCAAACTTGGTATGAGGGTATATCCTTGGGGGATAATACTTTGTGTGGATTTTAGGGTCACAGGGTCTAAGGTCAAAGGTCACAGGTTATTTTGTGAAAAAAATTTGAAATTTCATGTTTTTCTCCATACCTCGCAAATGGTTCAAGGTATCTTCATGGAACTTAGTATATATGCTTGTACCGATGGGCAGTGATTATCTAGGGAAGTTGGGGGTCATGGGTCAAAGGTCAGGGGGTCAAAGGTCAAGGTCAACTCCTCAAAATATCACTGCTTTCCTTATATTTATGCAATGAATGAAGGTTTTTTTTTTAACTTGATGTATACATGTATTACCCAATATATATTCTGTGAAAAGTTTCTTGCCAAAAGGTCAAAGGTCAAAAGGTCAAAGGTCAAGTGAAAGTGCTGAATTGCACTGTTTCCTCCATATCTCAAAAGTAACTCAAGGTATCATCATGAAACTTACATATTTATGCATGTTCAACCTAACAGTGATTCTCTTTGGAACTGTGAGGTTAAAGGTCAAAGGCCAGGTTTAGATAATGCTATTTTTCCATTTGATACTGAAATTATACTTTTTCTCAATACCTTGAAAAATTACTCAATGCATAAACTTATAAAAGGGTCAAAAGTCAAGTAAAAATCATCAGTTCCCCAAATACCTGCACTCTGACATTTTAATCATTCATCCAATTGAACCTAGTTCTAGGAAAGTGAACATTCAGCACATTTGTGTCAAACCTGTCATTTTAATAATTTACCAATTGTTTGAAACTGTCATCACACATTGTCAAGACATTGTACTATAGACCTATTAGGAGAAGCATGCATTATGGCGGAGGCATATCAGTCGCCGTAGCGATATATCTAGTTTTTTTTAATGAATCCAAGACTGATTGAGGCAAGAATGAAAAAAAAAAATTGCCAGAGTTTCAAATTGCCTTTTCTCTTGGCCGAGTGCATGTCGATATCAATGTTGCTGAATGTCACACAGTGTTTTGTTACTGCAATGATACAGTGTGTTTTATTTTGTACAAGTCCTTTGCTTGAGTACGAATAGAGTTTGTTTGCGAAACGAGTAAACTCTATTCTCATCAGTTTGAGATGTATGATTGAACCTGCAAGAAAGCAAAGAAAATATTAAGAAAATAGGGATTTTTTTTTCTTATTTGTAACTTCTTTTCTTATTACTTTACTATTGAATCTGCTAATCTTTCTAACGGAAAGCTGCAACAGAGCCTCAACGTTATGATCAGTTTCATCTCAGTGTACAAGTGTGTAGGTCTATTTATACCAATGTTCAAGTCACTTTTAGTAGAGTATAAGGGGGAGGTAAAAAGTGGTAGAAGTTTCATTAAAATTGGTCATAGTGAAAGAAAAGTCAGAGAATTTTGAAGTATCACTGTTCACATACCATGTATTTCCATTAAATGCAGGGAAACCTCATTTTAACAAGCTGTTTGAGGCCACTTAAATTATCTGGAGACAGGATATGGGATATCTCATTATTTCATGGATACATGTACAGCTGTCTAACAAAAGAATATAAAAGGAATTAGACCTACAAAATTTACATTATTTTGTTGTTAAAAGAAAGATATTATTCAGAGGGGTGAAGCTTCGGGCCAGGTGTGAGTTTCTTCAATATGTCTCCCTCTACAATTTCGGAGCTTTGGTATTTGTTCCATGTTCATCGTGTCACTGCCGGCAACCAGGGACAGCCTGGTGGTAGTGTCGCTGCCCGGAAAGCAGTAGACGACAGGTTCGAGTCCCACTGGTTCCCTTTTTCCGACATGTTTGTTAATTTACAGATCGGCAGTTGCGATCTTAACAAATTTAATTTGTATAGGGAGTCAAATTGAAGAAACTCACACCTGGCCTTCTTTGTTGTTGTTGTTGTTGTTGTTGTTGTTGGGTTGGTGTTTTTTTTTAATCCCTGATATTGGGTAACAAGACACCCAATACAACAGGGAAATTTCAGTTACCCCAAGCAGCTCATTGTAACAGGATTCTCGTGTATGTGAGTTCGACTTCAGTAATATACATGTACAGCAGAACCTTGTTATAAAGAGGTCGGATGTACCGGTAACAAAACCCACTCATAACAAGGTGATTTTGCAGGTCTGAAGTGTTTATACAATATGGTGTATGTACTTTGTATTTCTGTGTATTCATGTGCCAATACAGTGAGAAATGTGATATAAAGGGTACCGCCACAGATTGTACAATGTCGGTCCTCCTCATAACGAGGTTCCCCTAGAACAAGTTGTAGTACATTATTTGGAAACGTGGGAAAGTTTAAAATTCTACAACTTCTAGTTGTCATTTGATGAAAACTGAACCATTCCATTCATCTGATGTCGCTCTGCTCATTATGGCCAGCTTTATATTAGGCCTACATTGTTTGGGACTACACTTCAAGACATGCCATGCTATTCAAGCAGTTGCATTGCTCACTGAAATGGCACAAAACTGTATTATTTGACAACAGCAAGACTTTAAATGTGGATTAACATTACATATCCTCTGTCGTATTAATGTCTTTTTTTTATTTAGAAAGTAAATATTGTACTACAGGTGCAAAATGGAGATACAAATAGAGTCCAATGGTTTCATTTTTTGTGATTGTAAAGATACAATGTACATACATGTATGTTGAACTTCGGGACTGCTTTGCTCAATAATCTTGTTCAGTTGCTAGACTTTTCGTGTGATCATGAATATCACTATTAATACACACACACAAACAAACACACAAATGAAAACAAACATTAGACGAGAAAAGAATATTGCACAAAAAGTCAGTGGCACAATTCAATATCCTTACAGTTTCTTTTGTACATTTATTTTCTCATCATACATCACATAATTACAAGACTTTTGTAAAAACTATCAGGACAAATATTGTGAGATGAAACGCAACGAATGCTACTCTTCTTCAAAAAAGATTTTTAAGCATCACAATCTCGAGTGATGCTTCCCTCATCTCAATCAACAACAAACTTTGATCTGTACCTTTAAGTTAGAACAAAAAATAAACCTCAGCTAGTTAATACATGTCTCGGTTACATGGAAACGATACATTTTACGTAGAGAACGTGTACACCTTCTAACGGGGAAGCAATGAGAAATTCCTATTTTGGAAAACATTTCATCACTTTGTCAGGGCACTGGTACAGTCACATCATTACCTCAGCTGTTGTTTTAAACAGTGCCAGCAAAATTATTCTGTAGTCTCGCACCAGTCTACTTTTAGTATACTGTATTAACTTTAACATCGTCTACTTGTGTAAAATGACCATCAACAACATTAACACTACTAGACTAACATCTGAATGGGTGTAGGAGCAATGACGTGAAATGCACATTGCGCTAGTTTGTTGGTAGCCAGCATAAAACGAGTGAAGCATGTAAAAAGCCTTTATCCTACTTTATGAGGGTCTGACATTGCACTAAACAGAATGGATATGACACTGGTTGTTTGTCATGAAGTGCGGAGAGAATTTATTCCATAGAGTGAGCCCTCTATGTGAATAGGCATTACAGTGTTGTAACATCTAAGTCTAAAAAAGCAGATATTGTTACAAAGCGAACATCCACAGGCAGAACAAAACAAAACATTGAGACAAGATAAGACAAGATAGGTCAAGATGGGTCTTGATCTGTCCTGGCCTACATCGCAGTCCTGCCTTTCTAAATGCTCTTGATTATGTACTCCACATGCAGGAACATACATTTGTACATGTAGTTGGAACAAAAACCCCATGTACCTTTGCATTGAACCCAAAACTCCCATCCAACAGTTGACTACCAACAGGGAAAAGAAAATTAGATAGGGTACATTATCATTAACACTTTGTTTGAAATCAAACTAACATTTGTGAATATTCCTAGCACATCAGCAGGACCGAAATGATAGAGATCATATTCTGAGAACATGATTGCGATATCTCGGTCGTTTCTTGTGAAAATCATGATTATCTCACTTCCCATAATCATGGAAGATTATACACTTCAAATCTATTAGAACTTCGTACCGAGTACGCGGGAGTATTTACAGTCCCAGTGATAGAATTACTCTTGACTGACATCATGCTACACCATTGTATCCTTTTTTTAATGAAGTCATACTGGGAAATAAAAGAAGAGGTCACATTAATTGATTAAAAAAGAAAACTTCATTAGGACATCTTATTCGATGTTCATGACGAACTCAGCATTTGAGATAATCTATTACATATCTATATTGCGTGTACATTGCATAAATTGTACTCGTCTGTCAAGCAGGTGCAACCACACGTGTACTGTACCCTTTGATATACAGGTTACTTCCCACACGGCTATTTTCAGTTTCCGTTTTCCAGAGAGAGTTAACACCAATTTTCGTCCATCCTCGGCAAAATGTGATTGTGTGGCAACTATGGTACTACATCATTTTGAATAACATGATTTACAAATGTAAAGGCAGACTCTAGTTACATCAGCTACACAGAAACCAATGCATTTCACTCTCCCTGATAGAGTTCTGATGCAACAGACTCTCACTATTAAAAAAAAAAAAAAAAATCCCCCAAAATTCCAATGTTTCTTCGAAACTGTCTTTCAAACAATGCTATACAACAAAATTTCATTTTACAAAAGTATGTCACAAAGGAGTTTGGTGTAATTTGGTGCATTCTTCTTTACAATGCTTTACTCCTTTTAGTCTTTTTTTCCTTGTGACACTAAAAAGTAATATAACACTGAGAGAAAAAAAAAATATTGGATGTGGCAGGTACCAGGAAACTGCATTAATACAGGTGAATGTAATTCAGATGGCATTACAAAGAGACTCGTTACATCAGCTTTCTGTTAACTGTACAAATCCAATATCTACTGCTGATGAACTTTGGTAAAAAAGTGGGGCTGAAATATGTATGAAAGAAAGAGCATGATGAATCAAATGAAAACATTTTTATCAGAAGATTACGGCTGAAGTACAGTGTATCTTTGTTTCACACTTTCACCATGTCAACGGATGAATTCAAGGCCAATTACTCTCCGATCTCAACGGCTTCAGACCACAAATATTGCAATGATACATTTCTAATGGCAGGATAATAGACACAAACAGTTACAGAGATACAGAGCAGTGTTGGTTCAATCTTGGGTTGATATACAGTATGAATAGGAATACAGGCAGGCAGAGACAAATAAAGCAGCTTCATGGCAGAGTAGAATTCAATCACAATAATTTTACGCGCAGTAACGAGAAACACTCATAACTGCTTTTGAGCAGATTTGGCAGGAAACGAAATATATGAATCAACATCCAAACGATGCATTGTAGTCCATCTCCCTTGAGACACCACTACAATGTACGTCTGATATTGCAAGCACCTGAAATCAACCGCAAGTCCTCTTAGAAAGCACTATTGTGTAAGTGCAAAGTTGTGATACTGGTTCAAGGGACTTGCAGTTGATTTCTAAAGTTACCTTTCCTGGCAATATTTTTAGCTACTGAGTCCAGGGCCCTGTCTTATAAAACTTGTGATAGAAATCAATCAATCACAAATCTGTTGAAAGCTGCAATCAATCGCAACCTGTAACTGATTGATTGCAGTTCTCCGTCTTAATTTCAGTCACAACTTTTTTATTACAGATGGATTTGCATTCAATCGTAAAGTCGTGATTGATTTGAATCAATCACAAGTCTTTATAAGACGGGGCCCAGAAACATTGTTTTACCCATTCTAGTGAATACAGAGACAGGAAAGATAACACAGACATTAATGAATGGCAGGATAGTAACATGATAAAGCATGACAGACTGAGGGTATGTAGAATTTGTAGTAACTATATTTTTCATACATGATCAAAAGCAATCCATCTCCTAGATGCATTTTGTCGTTCAGGGCAGGAAAATAGCTTTCATAATGACACATATAGAGATATTTTGATACTAATTGAAAAGAAAATCACCAACAACAACCAATAAGCAAAAGGGGATAGAATACATAGAGATTTGAATGATGAAATAACTTACTGTACAATGACTACAAGACAAATAACAGAGACTTTAATATACATTGAATACAGGTAAACCGTGTAAAGTCTGCAACCATGGAAATCCAAAGAACCCCGCCAATCTTTTTTACTTCACTGGCAGTACCCCTGAAGGTCAGAGATTTAAAAGAAAAATCACAGCATGCCTTGAAGAGAGACTATACATGTAACTGTGGTAAGCGCTTGATTTCTTTTCTATTGTTGCTATGTCATCGAATGTGTTATCCTACGATGTTTGTCGACAACAGAATCTTTACACCCCGAACAAAATGAAGCGATCTGGTATAACCCTGCATCACCAAGACATGCCACTTTCACATACTGTAGACTTTGATCCAGTTGAAGATTAGTCCCGAGGATACTCAGGCAGGTGTCTATGGGAAATGTGTGTTAATTGTAAAATCCTCGTCCTCAACAGATTATGCCACATAACACACCTGGGCCCCATCAGCAAGTGGATTTGATTTGCAAGTGGTATTCTTTTTTCTTCTTTCTTTCTTTCTTTCTTTTTTTATTCCACATCACTTGTGCCACCCTGTACAAAATCTCCCTGCTTAGAAAGTCGAGTACCATGGCTAGTGTTGAGCTAAACCGGTAATATTAGAGTCTGATTCTAAATTTGAGTGCGATATGCATAGTTAGACAATGGCTTGGGTTTAAAACATTGTATTTTGGTACAGTGAAGGTAGGTGTATTATGGTCAACAACTAATTGACTACTTTGGCCGTATGCATCCACACGAAGTCCAAATCTATCTCTGAGTAATTAAAAACAAAAACAAAACAAAAAACAAAACACCTTTAGATCTCGAATATTAATGTAAAAGCTGATGAGTTTTGATAGAATACACTGGTACAGAAAGCCCCATGCTCCACATGTATATCCTATGGATGCAACAACAACAAAAATTGACAATATATCGACAGGTAGCTATTTTGCTGAGTAGTCATAAACTACGCCTTCCAGCCACTGCGTTAAAGATCCCATTTTCAACTCCATAAGTGCATTGTCATCCATTTCAAAATAACATAAAAACAAAGAGAAACTGGCATCTGTACATATTTTACATAGTCTACAATATTCATGAAAGTGCTCAGTAAAAACAAAACAAAATAGGTGAAAGCTAAAGACACTTTGTGTGCGCTGTGAAAGTGCTTCTGGTTTCTGATAATTTTAACAATGACTGAAAAAAAAAGGTTAATGTACACTTGT
Source organism: Diadema antillarum (assembly GCF_040938485.1). Lineage (NCBI taxonomy): Eukaryota > Metazoa > Echinodermata > Echinoidea > Diadematoida > Diadematidae > Diadema > Diadema antillarum. The sequence continues at coordinate 187,664 of NW_027272806.1, forward strand.
TTACAAATTTAAAACAGCTAGGCTAAGATAGAGCATTTTTTCTTTTTTTTATACAAACTACTCATTATTGCAAATAAAATGACAAAGAATCAACACTTGTTTTCATGACAAAACTTAATATGGACTCTATTCTACATGGAGATCAAAATCATTGCGGTATTATTATTTCAACCGTTGCAAAGACCTTCCTATCAACAAATGTCCCACATATTCCCCCACCCCCCTTGGGACTTTGACAAATTGTTTTCGACATCAATTGGTAGTGATTTCCCTATGCAACAAACACATAGCTTTTCTCATCATATGGCAAATCAAAAATACATGTATATATGCCATATTTCTTACGATGTCATCTATTTTCTATTGGGTGAGTGGCAAATGGTATATGGAAATATTTCTGAGAACTGCCAACATTTGACAATTCATTAAGAGCAAAAATAGCTGTGGTTCCATATATAGAACAGAGGAACATACAGGCCTGAGACTATCACAAGATTTAAAGGTGCATAGTCCCGGTGTTTTAGTCAAATGCGTACGCGGGCGCACGGCGCAAGTTTCCTATAGAGACCTACGCTATCGACTCCTCTTTAGCGCTTACGCTTTGGCCCACTTCCCCCGAGTCCGAAGAAGTGCGATTCACTGTAGTCAGTGGTCCGATTACAGTTCGGCTCATGATTCGGCTGAGGGGGATGACAGCTTTAATAGCAAACTTCTTTTGTGATGTCATAATAACAAGCACATATGCACGCACCCTGGCATTACTACAGACTGCGCGATGCGCAGAGAAGACAACGAAGGCAACGTTACTTAGCAACGCCTAGGTGTACGCACTTTACCCTTGATGACAGCTCAACTTCGGTAATCTTCATATCAATGCTAACGGTGATTGGCAGTATCATCAACAGCGCCCTCTACCCTACCGGGACTATGCACCTTTAAGCTCAAACGCAGATAACTGGGATGAACAGAAGAAATTTTCAGCCACCATAGGAGAAGGTACTGTATACAGTTAGAGTCAATACGCTCACATACAGCTGTATATGGCTGCACTACGAAGTTTCATGGGTTCACCAAAAATAAAATAAATCAAAATCCTGTAATTTATTGAAGACACATTCAGAATAATTTCATTTCTTTTTTCCACATCAACATTTGAAGACAAACTTTTGGCCTTCAAGCAGAATCGTAATTCATGGAGACTTTTCCATTTTTTCCTCTCGTATACATGATAAATAGGTATATCTCACAAATAACACTTAATACCATATTGTTACAAAGCAATAGATGGAAAGAATGTAAGATTCTCCTGGATGCTATGCACACTTCCATACTTGTGCAGGTCTGAGTAAGAATCGCTTAAAAGTTACAAGGCTACCTAGGACTCCATGGCACTTCCACTGACAACATTAAGGACCTTGGTCTTTAAAATCATCACATATTTTCTCCTGTGCACACACTTATAAAGCTTAGACTGAACTCTTGCTGAGTGGTCCAATGACAGTCCAATTTGCACAAGAGAGTGTTAACAGATGATGTACACACATTGAACAGTTGATAATCACCTGACCTTTATAACAAGTATTCATTGTTACATACTGCAACAACAAAAGTGACATGACAATTAAAAGACCAGGTTCTTGTAGCTTTAGCGTTTGGTCATACAAGGTATTAAAAAAAATCATGTGCATGCCGCTATAAAATGTAGATGGTACACGTATTGTAAATATGCGCAGTTACGAAATATCTGAATAGCTATTCATCATTCCACAAATATGGTGAGGTGTCTCAAGTATGACAAAAGTTGGTCAAAATCATTACAATGTTGTGCGCCTTTTAACACAGGATTGGATACATATACAGTGCTTACACAATATGACCTACAACCTCAGTTACAGGAAACAACGATACATGTACAGGTACACGTAGATAGATTAAATCTTTCACTCTAACAGAGTATCAATATCTACCGTCATTCTTTCTTCTATAACGAATTCCGTTGCAAAACTGCTACTGATGTTGCATTTTGCAATTGCGGTCGCAGTTACACATTAAAATGGATAAGGTTCTTGATTATTCCCATATAAGAAAAAAGTTTCTTTTTGAGTTAGAATGAAACTTAACATATTTCAAGAGAAAAAAAAAAACTTTCTAAATGGGTCTACCTCATTATTCCACGTAATTTCATGGACCTGTCACAGACAAGATCAACCATGAATGTACAGTAATCGTCTAAACCCTGTGTAATGTTGATCCCACACAGATGTGAGTACTTCTATCCTACACAAACATGATCAAAATTTGGTAGACTCGTTTGCATGTGACAATAGAGCCAAATGAAGAAGAATGTCTTCTTCTTCTGTTTGTGTCTTGTGTACCACAAGGGCATAATCAATGCATGCAACATCATGATTATATTGGTTGTTCTTCGTTTAACCCGTTGAGGACGAGTCACGAGTATACTCGGGCAGGTGTCTATGGGAAATGCGTGTTGTAGTAAAATCAGTCCGTCCTCAACAGGTTAAGTGTTTGTGTGTCCTCCGTCAGTTTCACATGTACATGATAGTGCCTTTTCCTGGACCTATATTCTTAATATTGCCCTCAGTACTAGCCTGTGTGACAAAAGCAGTTCTCGTATCTATAAAGTATGCAGCATTTTAAACCTTACTCAGGAAACGACTACAGTGTCTGCCAAGTTTTCGCTTGGAGAGAAAAAAGAGATAGTTGCGCATTGGCTTTGAGACTTGCAAGCATGGATCAAAGGTACAGATTTTATACTGGTGCGATCACTGATCCATACTGCATTACGCTACAGAGTGGCATGCGTAACATCTCTCCGGCTTGCTCACTGTAGAGCATACATACACATGATTGTAAAGCCTGCGAAGTAATCATGACAAGATTCAAACTTGATTTGCTCTGAATGTCCACATAACTGCGTTCACTATCCCTACATATAGATCACGTGGTAGTGGTTAGTTGGCAATCCCCAGAACCATTTCCTCATGCAACTAATGGTGACTGTATTAGTGACCCTAACTGCATATTTCACAGCGAAGAAAATATTCCTCGAAAGCTGGTTGATTGTAGCCAAGGCATGTTGCTCCAGTTGCTGCAATCAATACACAGTTGCCTCTTCTGAATATTCTGCAAGCAAACTTGGTTCCTGATGATTCTTTGACACACACCATCCTACAATACGATCCAGTCTCCTTTGAATTTATTCTTGTTTAAAAGCTTAATTTAGCAGTATTACAAAAACAGTACTGTAAAGTCAATTTCACAACCCCCTCTCTCCTTAACCTCACTCCTAATTTATGTTTATTCATGAAGTATAAATACTTCTATTCAGTTATCCACAGTTTGAAAATTCAAACACTGAGTGACTACTTGCAAAATATCAAATACTCTAATCTTTCCAGTAATGTCATGAAGAATCTGTTTTTGTCTCTCAAAGTAAATCTATGAATTACATATGATTTTGTGAGAGGAGTGCATGTTTATGTAAAAACAGAAAATCCTCTTCTGCTACAATAGTATTTGATCATTTTTTAGACACCACGTTTGCAAACATATCCTCACTATACATTACAAAATCACAGTAGATGGACACATGGTCACTTATAATCATTGATGCTCCACGGTTCATTTACGCGTACATCAGACATCAGCACAGCAAGAATAAAGCTTAAAATGGGGTAGAAAAGTGGCCAGCTTTGTCTTGGTGTAATGGTACAAGTCTTGCTGTTTGAACATATAACCTCAGTATCATACACCACCGAAGAACCTGGCAGTTGAAATAAAATCAGTCAAATTGCGCTCCTACGGAGGAAGTTGCACATAATATCTTACAGAGTTTTTCTCTTCGCATTTTTTTAAGTCATGGCACAAGAATACTCTATTGCCCGAGAAGGAGCCATTGCCGAGAAGATTCTTTGGATACGATGCAAGCAAAAAGAATAAAAGGATGAACACCTCCGAAGAAGTCCAAGTAGACATGAGGGATACATGGAGAATTTCAGGTAATATCGCATTCTGTGGCGTCGCAGACGCGTTCCATGACATGTGCCCGGTCCCGGTGAATGTGACCTCCCCGATCGCGTCTCACACACACTGTACGGGCCGGGACCTGCGAGGGCTGCACATGTGGCTTGACCAATCAGCGGATGGACGACGCCTCACGGTACTGCTCGCCCTCCATGACAAAGAATTCCTCCAGCTTCCACTGCAGGGTCTCGAAGGTCGGCCGGTCCATAGCCTTGGACTTCCAGCACTCCAGCATAATCTCGTAGAGCTCCGGCGGGCAGCCGGGCGGGCAGGGCATCCGGTAGCCACGATCAACGTTGTCCAGTACCTCCTTGTTGGTCATGCCTGGGGGCAGAGGGAGAGAGAGAGAGAAAAAAAAAGCAGGTAACAACCACAACAGGATGACCATTAAATGCAAGAAGTGCTGTTGGTGAATTCATCAAAGTCTCTAGCTTTTTAATATCAAGTGTACATCAGTCAGCATTTCAAAACACTGAGCAAACACAAGGGCCCCGTTTCATAAAAGATGTTGGGGTGGCAACTCTTGCTGGAATGGCAACTTCCAATAGCAATAGCCAATCAGGAAGCTGGATTCTTTTCATTACTATGACAATTGCCATTTCAGCAAGAGTTGCTATCATATCAACTTTTTATGAAATGGGACCCTGGGCCCTACTTCACAAAAGATGCTAGAATAGCAACTCTTGATGGAATGGCAATAATGGCCATAGCATCAGCCAATCAAGAAGCTGGATTCTTGTCGTTACCATGACAATTGCCATTCCAGCAAGAGTTGCTGTCATACTGACTTTTTATGAAATGGGTCCCCAATTTCCTGTCTCATCTTTTTTAACACTCCTTTCTCATAACCTCAGTATGATGTTATCCTAGCATTAGTAGTTCCTATTCATCAGGCTATCTATTGTTGTATCTATCTAACTATCCATTTATCCATCTATTTATCAATCTATCTATCTATCTATCTATCTATCTATCTATCTACCTACCGGCATCTATCTATCTATCTACCAGTATCTATCTATCTATCTATCTATCTATCTATCTATCTATCTATCTATCTATCTACCAGTATCTATCTATCTATCTATCTATCTATCTATCTATCTATCTATCTATCTATCTATCTATCTATCTATCTATCTATCTATCTACCTGTCTATCTACATGTATCTATACCTCTCATATCATGTCTGTTCATTTTGTTAATGATCTTTCTATACACCAAGAATAGATCTATCCAACTACAAAATACCTCTTCATTAGTTTTTAACAGCATTCCCTACTTTGAACAAGATGGACACAGGAGATAAACTTGAGAGATTTTCACAGATCTGTAGCTAAATGAATGAATAGAGATTAACTAATCCCCCAACCCCTATTCTGTCACCATGGCCTTCCCAATGGAACAGGGCACATTGGTACACCTGAGTGAATTAGCTAATCTTTAACTCAGTCAAGTTTGGATGGAGTGCCGGATGCTGATGCAGGACGAGTCGCGAGTATACTCAGGCAGTTGCCCAAAGGAAATGCGCGTTACAGCAAAATCAGTCCGTCCTCAGCAGGTTAATAGCAAGCTACCCCAGTGCTGCAGCACATAAAAGGGTTGAAGGTCTGGAAAATAACTGTTAGTGAATAGAGATCACCTAATCCCACTAATCCCTAATCTCTCAACATGGCCATCCTATTGGACTGAGGCACATTGCTACACCTGAGTGGGCTCAATAATCTACAACTAGATCAAGTTTGGAGGGCTGACTGAGTGCTGACTGAATGCTGATGAAGGCGGCTTGGCAAGCTACATTGAGTGCCCCGGCACACAAAGGACCAAAGGTGAAAGGTTGCACCCACCTGGGTATGGTATCCGGCCATAGGTGATGATCTCCGTCAGGAGGATGCCAAAGGACCAGACGTCAGACTTGATGGTGAAGGCGTGGTAGTTGGCTGCCTCCGGCGCCGTCCACTTGATGGGGAACTTGGCTCCCACGTGGGACTCGTAGATTTCATCCTGGAGAGGGCAACGAGACAAAAAAGGAGAATTCAATTACCACCAGATGATGATGGTGATGATGTTGATGATGATGTTGATGTAAGAATGATGTTGATGATGATGATGATGATTCTATCAATGATCATGTGAATGATGATGACGTTGATGTGATGATGATAATGATTATGATTATGTTGATGATGTTGATACAAATGATGGTGATGATATTCTACATTATTCTAAAGTTTGGGATCATAAAACAAATGGGAAATTGTGTTTTAAGCAGTTTTTCAAGACCACTTTTTTGTAGAATAGTGTGTTTGGTATGTCTTACAGGTGTACAGTGTACATTTCCCTTTTCATTTCTTCAAAATCCTTTACACACTCTTCACTATCACCTACAATAACATTTGAAAGGATGATGCTACTGCTTTGAAAGTTGGTATTAGTCATGGGTAGAATGTGTCAATAGAGCAAGCTCAATTTCGGCCTAATCTGTTAATCCCTTTATTGTTGTTGCTAAGGAGTTTTACATCCTGTTTTTTGTCCCATTTAATGCACAGAGCATGGCTTGGAAGGATTAAGCGCCTGAATAGACACTACACTTCAGAACCTCTTTTTCTGGTATACATTTTTTTCAGAGTGTGTGCTTTCTTTACAATATTTAGACTGGATATGAGACTCCATTTGAATTGAGTTATACATCAACAGGGATGTCAAGTTCAAAAAAATTTTATGAGTGAGATTTCATGACTCGGCATCTCGGCATGCGAATGTGCGCGCGAGTGAGGGTCTGGGAGGGGTTTTTCACCCCTGTGGCCTCCCACAGTAGGGAGCTTTTTCAATTTTTAGCTCTTAATGGTGCGATCAGGGGCATACTTAAGTGACTAATTTTTACTGATTTTGAAAGAAAAAAGGGAAATATACCTTCAATTGCAACTATCACTTTAATCTTTTGAGCTAAGCTCATTATTATAGGCCCAAGTTGCAGACTCGCCCGATGCGTGAGAAAAATGGGTGTCATGCGTGAGATAGTGAGATGGCCCCTAAATGCTTGAGTCTCACACAGAATGCGCGAGACTTGGTAGCTCTGCATCAATTCATAGCCAAAAGTCCACTCTTTCAGAATCTGCCCTCAACTAAATTTCCATGTCTGGCAACTTTTTGTTGGTTTTGTGGTGCAGGGTTACATTCTGTTATTCATTTTTTGTCTGTTTGGTTTTTTTTTTTTTTTTTACCATTCCATATTCTGCATTTTACAATTAATAATTAACATTTCAAGAAAATAATGTGCTGATTCTTGAATAAAACAATAATATTGTTAAATAAATACATATGAAATGTGAAGACTTTACGAACAATCAGAGAACCCTTGACAACTACATGTATCACTGTAACCGCATATTGCAGATACAACCAGCTGCAATGAAGATAATGGCCACTATGAAACTCCAAACTCATCATTACTTTGCTGTGCCTCCAAACCGAGTCACGACGTCAACTTTTGTTGGATTCGTCATCTGTCGGCACTTGGCAGGGGAATTTTGGTGGGTACTAATCCCAATGTCCTCTATAAACTAACCACAGACACATACTACTCATGTTTGGTAAGCCAGGACTTTATATCCATCACACAAACATTATGACAAGTGAAAAGGAGCTGTTGAGGTTCAATGGAGAATACAACAGACTTTTGATCACAAGGTCTATGGTTCAAGTTCCCAGGCAGCTGCACTTGTGCCCCTAGACGAGGCACTATTTTCTCCCTGCCTTGTATCTGGGAGGGGACTTACAGTCATTTGTCTCATTGATGCTTACTGACAAGCATTCATTGCTTCTTCAGCAGTCACAAAAACCAAATCAAATTAAATCAAATCTTATACCTAGACAAAAATACAAAACAACAGCCTGACAAGTAGAATCAATGTAGAGACTAAATTTTGATTTTTTTTTCCCCCCTATGTGCCGATGTGCAAATATCAACTGCTCTGAGGGGCACTAAAAACTACAACATTGCCCAGAGGTGAGTCAAGGGGCACACTACTGTTGAGAAATCACCAAGGGCAAATGGTTTTAACCATGACCCAAAAAGAAGCAGTCAATATCTGTTTTATATACACTATCCCATTTTAACAATTTAAGATATTTATGCTAACTGCCAGGCAGTATAACAAAAACTAGTGACTGCACTTTTGACCAATCAGAATTGAGGATTCATCAAAAGAGGTATATTGTAATAACCTTTGCAAGTCATGCTGCATTGACGTTTACTAGTGCACACTTTTTGAGATTTGACCGTCAGGTGACATAATATATCAGCGATTCATTCAGCAGTTTGTTGGCATCAGATGCAGAACGGAAATACTATGGGGTCGTTCCATTAGGTGGAGGTTTCTATTTTTACATCATCACCGTAGCTGTGACGACTTCATATTGCATTGCATACTCATTATCAGCCAGAAGGAGAATACTGTTGTGGCTAACTTCCAGGAAAGGGAGTATTTTGAGAGACATTCAGATCCTTTGTAATGCAACTTTAAAGTGCCAAAGTAAACCACATATGCCCCACAATGTCTAATCTGTATAAAAGTAAAGAAGACTAAGAACTTCTTGGCAATGACTGCAAACCGGTGATAGGCTGTTATAGCACTTTAGGAAATTCACCTTGAAAAACAAAAAGAGGGTGTCAAAGGCATTGATGTAAAATCAGTTTGGCATCCAAGAGCCTGTCCAAGCGAGTGAGATCATAATCAACATTAGGGGCTGACAAAACGATCATACAAAGGAACTGCATGCAAATGGAAAAACACAAAGAAATCAGGTCATCATAGATTTATAAAGCAGACAGACTACAAGTCCTCATATCCTGAAATTTGGAAAGCAAAATGTGTGCTTTGAATGAGTGGTTGTACTGTAGGTCCAATGATAGCATAAGCCCTTTCATACAATTGTACCAAGCATTTTTAAGATTATCTCAGGTCATGAAGTACTGTTGTACGGTCCTTGTAACTGCCAATACAAACGAACTGCGGTAGGTAAAAACTTTTAAAGCTTCCTATCTAAGCAAAACAAAAACAATTTAAACAAAACTTGGTTATATTGATACTTGGACCAGTTTTGAATAGTGAAGTCAGCATTAGTACAAAATTTTGAACTTCACTTTGCCACTGTGACCATTCATTTACAATGATAATGACCATTCTTTAATTCAGAAGGCTAAGGAACTGTGTGTACCATCACAGAATGGCTTATGTGTTTCCAACAATATTTTAGCATACTTTTTTAAAAATACAGACGAAATGCCTGTCTTTAAAAGATCACAGATGGAAGATGAAATAAGCACAATTCTCTAAAACACACTCTATAACCTGCAGCATCTGCTGTCATGACGGTAAACCAACTTCTCCAAAAATTTCCTGTCACTTCTACCCCCAGTTTCCCACAGCAACAAAGACCCCCTTACACATCTAGGATGCCCACGACTGCCTGATGATCTGAACAACTGCCAGGGCGGAAGCGGCGTTAAATGTCGGAACTCGGATCGTGCGTGATCCAATCGAGAATTCGACATGACAACCTTGAAACGTAATTCTTCTCCCCCTCCTTCCCAAATCCTTTCATTTTCATCATATCCTCTCTTTGCTAACATCGTGTGCCACTTTCTGAGTACTGGCTTCTCCCTCCCCCAACACAAAAATAATCATTCAATTCATCACATCCCATGAGGACCCTTTTTTCTTTTTTCTTTTTTGAAATGCAGAAACCATCACCTCTCATCATCAAATTGGCACTTCTGGATTTCAACTGCATCGATGAAAGATTAGTCGGAACTGGTAAAAATCATCAAATCTGCACTTTCATATTACAAAAGATACAATTTTCATCATTTTTTTTCCTTTAGAAAAACGTGAACATTAATTCTCTGAAATTTGTGGCAGATTGAAGAATGCAGAAACCTTCACCTCTCATCATCAAATTGGCACTTCTGAATTTCAACTGCATCGATGTATGAATTTGGCATTGAGGAGACCTTTTTGTGTACAAACTGAATAGAGAGCCTCTCAACACTTAGACCATACAGAGTTGCCAATTCGTCTTACTCTCTAAAATCTAACAGTTCATAATTTTTTTCAGTAAGTCTGTTTTGTTTTCGTTTCGTTTTTCATTTATTTAATTCTCTGAATTTTTGGTTTGATACAAAGCAAGATAAAGTCAGGATGGAACTTTCTGTTAAATTCTTATTAACATCATTAATTTTGAATAACATTATGCCATCTTATCTCAATCTAAACTGTAAGCCTGCTGCATACTCATGATCTGATGGGAGTGTGTATTCTACTTTCTATTAACCCATTGAGGATAAGCGTTAATCACACTGATTCAAACTTTGCACAACTTTCAACGTCAGACAGAGACCTGCCTTGATAGAGCAGTACATAGACATTGTCCACGCCATATATTTTGTGATGGTTGTGTATCTAGGGATCTTGCCAATCGACTGACATTTGTGAACTTAACAACATGCTAACACACATTTGAACTGCCCCATATAGCATAAATGCCAACATTCATGTACCATTATCACATCAGGGCTGCCAACTCTCATGCATTGAGCGTGAGACTCATGCAATTCAACCAGTTTTGACTGTCTCACTCTGATAACGAAATCTCACGCTAAACCCCCAAAATGGAAAGTATGACTACAAAAATAAATATATATCTAAATTATCTGATATTCCGAATATCGATATGCCCAAGCCCAAAATTTCGAGATTTTCCCGCATGGGTGTAAAGCTTAACCAAAAATAATCGTTTTCGGTTCGCACGCAAAGACGAGCTATTGGATTACGATTGGTTTCTACCTATACCACGTGAGCGTAGCTTGTACTTTTGGCAAATTACAGTACATGTATGGCTATGACGTGTGCTTTACATCACTTTACATACACTGACTGTGTACGTAGTATGTACGTACGTACGGCCGCACAGCAGGCCGCCAGGCGCTAGCCAGGAGGTCGCTCCGCTCCCTCGCAGTGTCTCACGCCAAACTCTCACTCAAGGTTGACAGCCCTGTCACACGAAATTGTGTTCCGAGTCACAATATACACTTCTCAGGAAATATAAAGCCATTTACAAAAGCTGATGCCAAGCACTCTACTACACTCCTAGCCATGTGTATTCCACAATGAGTCCTCGACGTATGCAGAATATGTTTAAACACAGTATGAATGTGGGTAACGTTGCACCACTATACAAATGTAAAATACTTTTAGTGTGAACATTGGATGATCCAGCAGTAAAAAATATGAAGAATTTTACAGATGTACAAACAAACATGCAAGTATTCGGAAATACTATAGACGATATTTTCATGTACAATGTAATTCCTACAGTCAATCTAATGTTGGTGGCCTTCAGCATACACATTCCTGCAGCAATTTTTTTGTTTTTATTCAAAATTTGTGTTCGTCCAGTGTTCAAGAGTGCATGTGTATGAGCATTTAGCTATTCACACACTCACTCTATGAGAGTCATTAAAGGGAGGGAAGAAGAGACTAAACAATGAATCATACCCCATCTACAGGCACGAAACATATCAACGATACTGTAATTTAGGGTACATTACTCTCCAATGCCCCTAATTCTCACTGACACGCGAGACCCATCCCTGCTCTAAGTTGTCATATCACTGAAGTATCATTTTGCACAAACAGGAAGCTTTTCCTCGTGCAGCAAAAAATACTGTTTTTCTCTCGACTGCTTTGATGCTCTGACTCTACAACATGCCCTCATGTCACATCAGATCTAGACCCCTTTGATCTGGGAACCCCTTCTTTTAGGAACCCCCTTAGTCTATGTGCCCCCCTATTGGGGAAAAAATCCAGTGATTATTCAAATTCATGAAATTCTTCTGTCCAGTTGTTTTTATTACAAATGATTAACACATTCCCCAGCATCGACGTACATGTATGTAAATAAGCACTGAATTGATCAGTGTTTTAGTAGAAGCCATAATGAAAGAAATAATGGGCATACATTGTACAATGTACATACTCAATCAGGATTCAAACCTGTACGATCTCCTGATCTCCAGACAGGCATCTTATCCACTAGACCACCGAGATTCCACCTGACAGCTAGTGCTGGTTCTAATCCTTAAAGCGGATGGCTAGTAACCGATCAGTGGGAATCAGTGGGAATGCTGAGGGATGATTGTTCCAATCCTTGTGGGATTTATTTAAGGGTACATCATATATCTACTGTTGTGTGAAAATTATTTGCTTCAGAACGGTCTCATATTCAAGTAATGTGCAGATTAATGCCCTGTCACTGACCAGGGACGCTTACCTGGAAACATTAAACTGCACATTACTTGAATATGAGACCATTCTGAAGCAAATAATTTTCACACAAGAATAGATATATAGTGTACTCTTAAATGAATCCCACAAGGATTGGAACAATCATCCTCCAGCATTCCCACTGATTCCCACTGATCAGTTACTAGCCATCCCCTTTAATAGTTTGCAGCAGGTACTGCATAATTATTAACTGTGAAAATCAGAAGATAGTGATGTCTCATGCTATGAATTATGTCTCTATATTGATTTCAAGAAAGAACGTTTCCCTTCAATGTTTCAACATCCAAACGTCTCCCTCGAATATCACGACATCCAAATGTCTCCCTTTGAATGTTCGGACATCCTGGTGCATTATAAAGTTCCCTCCAATGACATACTCCTGTCACTGGAGGGTTGTTCACTTCCTATGGTGTGCTGCCTTCTAAGAGGAGCCACGTTCCCTCCTTAAAGGGAACATAAACCCAAAGAGCAATGTGGATGGAGTAAAAGCAGTAACATTAGTAGAACACATCAGTGAAAGTTTGAGGAAAATCTGACAATCGATGCAAAAGTTATGAATTTCTAAAGTTTTGGTGCTGGAACCGCTGGATGAGGAGACTACTAGAGGTTATGACGTATGAGTGGACAATAATATAAAGAAAATATAAAAGGAATTCCACAAAAATTCACTTTTCTAGCAAAATGAATGAGTACTTGACTAGCCGCTCTTAGAAAGCAGGGGGAATAAGTGCTGCCCCTTACATATGTCAGTATCAAGTTCATGGAATATGTAATTTTCATGAAAAATGAATTTTTATTGAATTCCCTTTATATGTTCTTTATATTGTAGTCCACTCATACGTCATAACCTCTAGTAGTCTCCTTACCCAGCAGTTCCAACACCAAAACTTTAAAAATTCATAACTTTTGCATCGATTGCCCAATTTTCCTCAAACTTTCACTGATGTGTTCTACTAATATTGCTGCTTTCACTCAATCCACATTGCTCTTTGGGTTTACGTTCCCTTTAAAGGAGACAGTCACACCTATAAATACACATAAACCATCTAGAGCCAAGATTTTCAACCAGTGGGCTGCAAAACCCCCGCAGGTGGGCTGCGATGACTTCAAAAAATAGAAATAAAAAAAAATTTGTATTCAATCTGCCAGGGCCTCAAAAAAACAAAAAACTAAAAATCCAAAAAAAAATATAAGCCAAAGTGGGCCTCAGGTTAAAAAGGTTGAGAAGCATGAACCTAGGGTGTGTCACTCCCCATGTATGCTAGGCAATGGACCTGTAGACATTGTGAAAGACACATGTATGGAGACCCTCCCACCCACCCACCCCAACCTTTTAAACCATCAACCTTACTCTGCTCAGCAAAAAAAAAAAAAACAAACAAACAAACATGATTCCTAGGTACATTAATTGCATGAAAATTCACAAAGGCAATTTAAATCTAGTTCATAGGACTTGCAAATGTTGACTGCAAGGAGCCCAAATTCAGTGCTTGTTTCACGCCACCTACTATTAAAATTTAAGCCCAAGATTCGATTTTAAACTGCCTTTGTGAAATTCAGGACGTGATGTTTGATTTGGGTTTAAACCTCCGAAACTGACCAGGGACAGACTCAGAAACTGACCTTGATGACCCGGGCCAGGCCAAAGTCGGCCACCTTGCAGATGTTGTTCTCGCCAACCAGGACGTTCCTGGCCGCTAGGTCCCGGTGGATGTAGTTCTGTGACTCCAGGTAGGCCATACCGGCTGCCACCTGGGCCGCCATGTCGATCAGAATCCTCAGCTGCAGCGAGTGACCCTTGGCTGGAGGGGTCAAATGTCAAATAATGCAAAATAATCATTTAATGACTTCCAAACAATCATTATGTCTCTGAATATATCTAGAGTATGAATGCAAAGTCAGAGAAACCAGAAATACTTTTGGAGATGGTCTTAACATATGTTTTGATTACTTTCTTTGTTTTTCAGCAGGTTCAATCTCAAACTGATAGAAATAGATATAGTGTATTTGCTTTTACATTTACAGTTTATATAAAACTCTTCATATCTTTCTATTCAAACATACACTGTACTTGTTGAAATTTGCAAGTAGAGTAAATATGCTCGTTGAAGAGATTTGATATGACAAAACATCTGAAAGACAATTGCAACAAGATTCTTCATTCCCAATGAATTGAATTCCTTAAATGATTTCTATTATATTTGGATATTGAAATTGAAAGAAAAGAATAAATTTGGTATGATTTACAAGATATTGTTGCAAAATAAGAATTGCTTCATCCAGCCTAGTTTCTGCTACATTTGTGCGACATTTTTCAAAACTTTTATACACCTGTATCATCAAACAAAGTGTGTCTTCTGTCTTGGGCAGCACTGAAATAAGAAGAATCACAAATTGCAAATCATCCAACACTTTCATATTCATGCTTTAACAAACTACCTATACAAACCTTTCAAAATATATAATGTTTCCATGTCCACCAGACACAAAATATTCCCAACAAGTCTGACTCATCATTACTTGCATAATCATTGTTTATCTGTTTGTGTGTTTGTGGGTTTGTGTGTGTGTGTTGCTGTTGTTGTTGTTGTTTTGTTTTTTGTTGTTTTTTTTTGGGGGGGGGGTGGGGACTCTGGAAAGTGTGTTATCTTTGTCTCCAAATCCGACTTGCTGGTACACCCTCTGCATGTTTTCTTATACGTTGGAAGTGCCGCTCTGTTTTCATGCAAGTCACTGAACCCAAAAAGATATGAACCCAACACGAGATCAAAAGTCTTTTCTTTATTAAAGGGACTGCAGTTTCCTGACGATGGATACGCCATATATACAGTGCTATAAAGCCAAGCTGTCTGCGTCATAAGTCTGAAATCTACACACAGTAAGCTGCATAAAACCACTCCTCCTCCTTCTACATCAATGCGTAAATTATTCACACTTGCACCACCTTATAACTTTCTAGTGTCTAGTAGTGGTTACACAAAAACATCTGCGGCCCTGATGAAAGGCATATCTCGCTGGAGGAGATTTCGCTGCCTCCACTGACTCGATTTGTGCAAAAAGGAATCCTGATTACTATTGGAGGTGAACATGATGACATATTATATCTTGCAATACCCTTTACTCATAGTCCTACCAATGCATATCTGTGTATGCACTCTGCTTAAATTGCAGAGAAATAAAAAAGACAATGTGTACATGTACAACGTATCAGAAGGGACACACATCACAGAGTATCGTGACTTAGTGAAAAAGAATGTACAAATGTGTAGGTATTGAAGTGTTTTGCTGTTCAAGTTTCTCCAAAGGAGTGCTCATCATACCATGTATGTTTGTAGCTAAACTCTGGATATAATACTGGGTATAAAGTGAGGCGGTTCCTCACCAGAAGATGTTCTGTAAAAGCCATCAACTCTACCACCGTCTGCTGCTCACTCCATCTCACACTGAACTTCTAACCCCCAAATGCAACCCCCTTCACCCACCGTCGTCGCACTGCCTGGCACACGTACGTTTTCTCCCACGTAACCCTGTCCTGTCACTACGCTGATCCCGACACGAACAAACTCGAACTTCGGTGAGGTAATTACAGACAGGATACCGGTAATTCCCAGAGCCGTATTTGGCTAAGAATCACCAAAGTGATCAAACACATTTTATACTTTTTCGTTTGTCCTGACGGGGTGGGGGGTTTTAGACTGAATCACACAAGTGTAACGATTATTCTCCACGCAATGAACAAATACAGCACTAGCACTGGAAAAGAGCCAATATCACAAATAGCAGTATGTGCATGCACTTGAAGCATTTTCAAACAAATGTTACGCCTCATCACAAAATACAGAGGTCCCGCTTCACTTGCTTTCAAGGCTCCTGAGTCAAAGAGAGGTTTCAGACTGCAAATTAAAATAGAACTAGGTTGTAATCATGTTTGGGAAACGTGTACAAACCGTATATGTTCCAGACACGCTGAGAATGACAAAGTCTTCAGATGCTCAATGAAATGTGTCTTCTTGCAGTCTGCTCACAGTAAGTGACATTCAACGAAACAGCTGGATCGCCAACTCCGTGGTCTGTTCATCACACATGCAACTCTCTTCATTACCTTTACATGCAAGAGCATGTACGTGAACACACGCACCACTGGCGGAAATGAACTCAAAGTCAAGCCATGATACAACTCGTCCATTGTAGCTCAGAGGCCTGTATCTATCAAAACTGCAAATGCCCACCAAGAATTGAGCCAAATTTGACCAGGAAGCATCTCCGGATGATGATCAGACAAAAGCGATCTGACGAACAACATTCGAGCGAGCTTTTACAAAAAAATACAATTTTGTAACTCACGAAGAATACACATGTTTCTATATATGATGTTTCCAAATGAGTTCTTCACCACAGGCAAAAACTCTCCAAACTCTGCTCAACACAAAGTTCTTCATGTACACCGTATATTGCATACAAATAAAGATGGATGGGTACATCATTTCCACTTATGGCTCGGTTTTGAGTTCAAGATTAACACGAGAAGTGTGAAACATGTTTCTACACATGTATACCAATGAATTCTGCACCATGTGTGAAATCTCTCCAAACTTACGCTCCACACCAAAATCTACATTGTCTTAGTAGCGTTGGTAAATGAAGATGGTCATGGTACTTCATTTCTGCTTTAGTCTCGGTCTTGAGTTCAAGAATAACTCAAGAAGTGTGATACAAGTCGTGTTTTTATTATGTTCACAAACAAGTTTTTCACCAAGTGTGAAAACTCCCAAAACTCTGCATCACACCAAATTCTTCATGTAATGCTGATAAATGACGACAGACAGGAAACATCATTTCTGCTCAAGGCTCGGTCTTGAGTTCAAGAATGACTCGAGAAGTGTGAAACATGTTTTATGATATGTTTGCAAACAAGTTTTTCACCAAGTGCGAAAACTCTCCACACCTGAGCTCCACATCAGTTTCACGTAACGCTGATAAATTAGCATGGACAGCATGCATTATTACAGCTCAGTACGTAGTCTGGAATTCATAAATCAACCTTTAATGATTTTACTTTAAACAGGGAGTAAAACAGACTGTCTTTTGGCAAGACTGAGAGGCTCAAAATGTACAATTGCAGTTTGGGAAACCCATGAGGAATAAGCGCCAAGGTTTGAAAAAGTTAAATTGATAATTGTTGCGATTACACTCTCATTCTTGTTGTGGTACAGGCTTAGTACCGGTACTATACATTATCGAATTTTTCCCATCTTTTTTTAAGTCAGAGCTAAACAGTATTACACCAGAAGATCTGGGCAGTACTTATAATTGAAACCAGAAGATTTCATAGCATGCGCAGAGTAATAGCAAAGTGATCGGGAAAACAGCTCACAAAAAGTGAGGAAAGCAATCGCCATAGGGGACAGACAAGGAAATCACGGATTTCTTTGAAATTTAGTAACATTAACTCTACGTGATATTGATAGTCTGAGTTTCAGCCCACGTGAAGGATAAATGTGACAGGGTGTTCATTTATAATAGTATGAAACTACCATGTACCTAGCATATTGTTATGCTCAGACAATATTAATAACCAGCTTTCAAGAAAATGGCAGTAAAACCATCACCAATGAAAATGTTGTCTTTTTTCTTTTACTTTTCCATGTCTTGTTTTTCATTTGTGGTTGTTGTTGTTGTTGTTGTTGTTGTTGTTTGTTTTGTGTGTGTGTGTTGTTTTTTTTTTGGGGGGGGGGGTGTTTTGTTTTTTGATGGGGGAGGGATTAGCAGCTTGACATGGATTTATATGTCCTCAAAAAAAGTACAGTGTATGTATAATGTGTATGAGTGAGTGCTAATGGGTTAAAAGTCTTCTTTCCACTTGAATGGTAGAGAAGGAAAAAGAGGAGGGCATGTTGTCTCTTTCTAGGATCAATATTTGATGAGACCCATCGATCATCTCCACATTGAATATGCTCAGGGGGTAGAAGTATGCAGAAACACCAAGAAAATGGGACATTTTCTTTGCTATTTGTATGATATATGATATTTCATGTGGTTTCTAAAAAAAAAAAATTAAATGGGTTTCAATCATCTCAATCTGGACAGGATAGGGCTGGGTCCATTGTTGTGTGCAATGGAAGCAATATATATATATATTTTTCTTTCTTTCTTTCTAAATATCAATTTCCACCTGACCAAGTAAATTGGCCATTATGCCTGGAACCAAGACTATAGTTCCTGCCCCTCGACAACACTTACGACTCTGCAGGAATTCCAGGAGAGAGCCGTTGACCATGAGTTCCGTCACGATGTAGATGGGCTGGTCGCGGGTGCAGACGGCGTAGAGCTGGATCAGCTTGGGATGTCGCAGCTTCTTCATGATTTGTGCCTCCTTGAGGAAATCATCCGTGTTCATGGTATCTACATGGGAGAGGAAGGAGATGAAGAGAGAGAGAGAGAGAAAGAGATTAAGTGAGAGATATTAGAATCATAATTTGTTAACCCTTTCCGTGCGGGAACCTGGAGGCCTGCGTATTAAGTCTGTGGGCATTTCAGAATTCAGTGTGGAATGGGTTAAGGAATTTTCCTTATTCAGAGTGGAAAAAAAGCATTCAAATCTTCTGATATTAAAAGCAAAGACTCCTCATATTGTGTGATGTACATGTCACATGTATCTCTCTGTGTACCGATATGTATCTTTTATAATTGTAGAAGTTATCATAATCTCTTAAACACTGTCAGCATTATCGGTATTGTTAATCATCATCTATAATCTCTCAAATACTGTTGAATGTATTATCATTACTAGTATTCGTTTCATCAGCAGTATTATTACTATTTCAACCGGCATTGTATTAAACAAAGGGTAAAATGGCTTCTACGATGAAGACATCAAGACTTCAAAGATGCATTACAGAATCACAAATAGAGAGAAAGTAAAATTCTCTAGTGTCAGACCTTCAAAATTATTCTATATCATTCTCACATTACTGTTACTATTTGAAAAGGAAGAAAAAGAGACTTCAAGGTACAATGTACATCTGTACTTCTGACTTCAGATGACTGTGACAATGACTTATCATGTTTTCATATGAATATTACAATATGGACTGAACCTCAACTTTGATGTAGAAACAAAAAACGGTAACCACACACATGAAATGAATCATTGCACATCCATTGTCTTGGTTTGTATTAGAGTACGGTATTACTAATCATGCATCATTATTTAAAATATATGCAGTAGCAGAAGGACCTGAGAGGGGGAAAAAAAGAAAGAAAAAAAAGAGAGAAAGAGAGAGAAAAAAAAAAAAAAACCAAAACACACATTGTCCCCCTCCCAACCTCCCATCCCTCCACCTCTCCCCAACTACATGGCTGAGAGCCACCTGGGCACACATAACAAATTCTCAGAAACCAGTTCGACGAACAATGGCTAGGTTGTAATGTGTACTTCGTTCAGGTCACAAACAAATTT
The DNA here is from genome assembly GCF_040938485.1 of Diadema antillarum. Classification (NCBI taxonomy): domain Eukaryota; kingdom Metazoa; phylum Echinodermata; class Echinoidea; order Diadematoida; family Diadematidae; genus Diadema; species Diadema antillarum. Next base: position 207,516 of record NW_027272806.1, read on the forward strand.
ATTGATGAGCATCCTGTTGGAAAACACCTCCTCCTCTTCTTCTTCATCTTCTCCTTTTTCTCTCATTGTCTGCTCTCCGAAATTGATTCAATCAGCGTCCAGCTGGTACCCGGAACTGGAAATTTCGTCAACAGTCGGTAACAAATCAGCACATCTCCATCACATCCACAGAGAGTAATTGTGTTGTACTGTAATGCATTCTAAAAGTGAACACAAACAATAACAACAAAACCATGCAGCATATTGCCACACTGCCCTCCTTGTCAATTATAACACAGTTGTGGATCCAGGGGGGGGGGGGGGGGGGGGGGAGGGAGCGCACTGGGTGCACCCCCCTTTTTTGTTTAAACAAAAGAAATGATAAGAAAAAAATGGACGGGAGAGCATGCGCCCCCCTTTAATTTTGTAAAGGCACCCCCTCTTTACGGAATTCCTGGATCCGCCCTTTATGTACTCAACATAGGGTACTTCCTGAAAAAGGTAGGGAGAGGGAGAGGGGGGAAACACTGGCCCCATTAAAGACAGTTTAAGCTCTTTAACCAGTGATTATCACCTTGATGACAGGTGCCACGCCCGACCAAATGAGGGGATCTCCCCTTTTAACAATGCAGACACATTGGGTCACTTCAGGTCATTCAGGATTTATGAAAGGATGGTGGATCACAGACATGTAGGATGTTTGTAGTCACATCAGCTCGTACAAGGGCCATAACGACATTTACCTTTTCTTCTTTTTTTTTCCAGTGTGATGAAAGTGAAAGAATTAACAAAAGAACACACACTGCTACACTCATGATTTTTTCAACCATTCTAAGGCTGATTTTCACCTTTTTATTGTCATGTGCCACTAACCCGTTGAGGACAAGTCCCAAGCATACTTGGGCAGCCGGGGCAGGTGTTTTGGGGAAATGTGTTTTGTAGCAAAATCAGTCCGTCCTCAACGGGTTAATGTCAATTGGACATCTGGAATGAAATCTCATCCATCCTCTACAGGCCCTGCTTTATCAAAGCTTGAAACAAGTTGGCAAATCGGAACCGATTATCTCTAAATTTTGTATACAATGATATCACAGTGACATGGTTGTATGTGGTAAGCAAGCCGAAGGGCAGATCTATTCTGTTCAGAAGGTCTTCTCCTTTTGCAAATAATTACCCTTGGCATTGATAGAATTTTTAGACTTGGGATCATGAGTGACTCAGTGGTTAAGGAGTTCTGTCCAAGGATGAATGCATAGGGCGGGATTTAAACCTGGGATATCTAATTATTAACCCTTCACAGTGATTTGTTCCAAAGATGGCAGGCTTCCTGGAGGGCATTGTTTACTGACTGACACAGGTGTCCGGAAGCTAATTGTCAATGAATAGATATTATCTCATCCTTATTGTGTCATCATGGCCATCCTGTTAGACTGAGGTACATTGC